>NW_022436944.1:40432938-40476124 GCF_009761245.1 Sapajus apella | reverse complement strand
TGACATTTTTTTTTTTTTTTTTTTTGAGACAGACACTTGCTCTATCGTCCAAGCTGGAGTTCAGTGGCAAATCACGGCTCACTGCAACCTCTACCGCCACGTCTGGTTAATTTTTTATTTTTTGTGGAGACGAAGTCTCACTATATTGCCCAGGCTGGACTCAAGTGATCTTCCCACCTCAGCCTCCCAAAGTGCTGGGATTACAGGTATGAGCCACTGCTCCTGGCCTAGATCTACATTTTTAATGATCACTCTGGCTGTGTCACACATGAGCAAAATGACTCTGAAGCAACCTTTACCAGGACACAGTTCAAAGATCTGGATCCTGCAAAACAAGTTTGTTTGTTGCTTTTTTCTTTTTTTTTTTTTTTTTTTTTCTTTTTCTTTTCTCTGGGGTGTGGCACGTAACCCTGGCTGTGAGTTCGCTCCCTTATTTTTTGGGTTTGTGAAGTTTAAAGGCCAGATTTGTATCCAGCCTGGGACCTGTTTTTCTTTCAAAAGCCCCCAGTAACCTACCTTATCTCTTTCCAGATCCCTACTCATTCTCTAATCTCTGCAATCTAACTTGCCAAGGGGCCTGTGGCAAAGGTAGAGCAATCCCTCCTTTTGGGCTTGCTCATATTAAGGGCAGAAACAAGCTGAAAGAAAACCACAGATTTTGCTGTCTCCCACTCCCTCGTACCCAATCAAGCCCAGTTAAAATTTTTTTCAAAAAAAGCAAATCTGAGATAGTGTCACTCCCCAGGTTAAGATTCCTGCACTCCTCAGTGCCCTCTTGGCCACACACCCCTCATTCCCAACCTGGTGACTCTAGGCAACAAAGGTCTAGCTCAGGTTGGCCCACCTCCAAGCTTCCAGCCCTGCTTTCAGTTTCTCCACTACAAGAAGCTTCACCCCACCCCACTCTGCCCTGCCAAGAGTTCTCAGCAGCCACTGACACTTCCTCCAGAGAGCCAATCCCACCCTACCAGTGCCCCAGCCTACGAACTGTCCTGCTCTGGGCCCGAAACTACTCCAAGAAAGCAGTTTTTATGAACTTCTCTGTAATTTTTCTTCTGCCCTCCTCTCTAGGCCCCCAACACGTGCATACACACACGCACTTGCGCACACACACACACAGTAACTCCTAAAGGACAAATTCTGTGTGTCATAGGCCCAGCACCTAGCACAATGCCTGGCACCCAGTTGGTAACTGTCTAAATATTTACTGAATGAATGGACACACTAAAATGAACACTTGGCTGGGCACAGTGGCTCATGCCTGTAATCCCAGCACTTTGGGAGGCAAAGGTGGGTAGATCACCTGAGGTTGGGAGTTCGAGACCAGTGTGACCAACATGGAGAAACCCCATCACTACTAAAAATACAAAATTAGCCAGGCATGGTGGTGCCTGCCTATAATCCCAGCTACTCGGGAGGCTGAGGCAGGAGAATCTCTTGAACCCACGTGACAGAGGTTGCGGTGAGCCGAGATCACGCCATTGCATTCCAACCTGGGCAACAAGAGCAAAATTCCATCTAAAAAAAAAGGAACACTTTCAGCCAGGCACGGTGGCTCATGCCTATAACCCCAGCGCTTTTGGAAGCCAAGGCGGGTTGATGGCTTGGGCCCAGGAATTTGAGAACAGCCTGGGCAAGAAGGTGAAACCCTATCTCTACAAAGAATACAAATATATAAGAAAAACAAACAAAGAAAAAAATTTTAAAAAAAAAAAGAGAGAATACAAATCTATACATACAGCTACACAGGAGGCTGATGCAGGAGGATCACCTGAGCCCAGGGAGGTTGAGTCTGCAGTAAGGCACAGTCATGCCGCTGCACTCCAGCCTGGGCTGCAGAGTGAGACCCTGTCTCAAAAGAAAAAGAATTTTTAAAAAAATAAAAGAAATTTTCTCTTGCTATAAGTTGGGTCATAAAAGTGACCAGAAAACACTCAAATCCCAAACTTTGGAAGTGGTGCTACATCTCACCCATGGAAATTTGAAAAGATCAAAGGTATCAATGCAGGGCACATACGTTCATGGTTTTAGATAAAACCAAAACTTCAGGAAAGTTTTCAGATATTAAAGGTACAGCAGGCAGCAGGAAGTCTTTAACAGGTGCCAGTGAGGAGAACCCAATAAATAAAATTAAAAATAAAGCCAGGACAGGCTGGGTGCAGTGGCTGACATCTGTAATCCCAGCACTTTGGGAGGCCGAGGTGGGCAGGTCACCTGAGGTCAGGAGTTTGAGACCACACTGACCAACATGGAGAAACCCCATCTCTACTAAAAATACAAAAAATTAGCCAGGCATGGTGGCGCATGTCTGTAATCCCAAGCCGCTTGAGAGGCTGAGGCAGGAGAATCGCTTGAACCTGGGAGGCAGAGGTTGCGATGAGCCAAGTTCACGCCACTGAACTCCAACCTGGGCAACAAGAGTGAATCTCCATCTCAAAAATAATTAAAACCAGTACAGAAACACTGAGTTGACACAGTTCCTACACGGGCCCACTTTGGCTGCAAAACACCAAGGCCACCAAGTAATTAATCTTCTTCTGTTTTTTCATAGATTTTGGGGAAGAGGTGGTGTTTAGTTACATAAGTTCTTTAGAGGTGATCTGTGAGATTTGGGTGTACCTATCACCCAAGCAGTATGTCCTATACCCATGTCCTTGTTCTCAATTCTATACATAGCTCTCCCTTCTGCCTACTGCAGTCAGCGTCCTGTTCTCATTGGTCTAATGCCCTTCATCATCAACTCCTGGGCTTGTGCCTTTCTTAGAAGCACACTCCCGACTTCATCTTTTTTGCATTCCTTCTTCAGAAATAACCACATGGCATTATTATTTGTTTCTGTCTTTTCGACTAAATTCAAAGAGCCAAATAATATACTGCCCAGTTCTGAATTGGAATGTGGTCTGTGGACTAGCATAGCGTGACTTGGGAGTTTGTCAGAAATGCAGACCCTCAGCTTCCACCTCAGACCAGCTGGTTCAGAATCAGCATTTTAACCAGTTTCCCCAGGAGATTCCTATGCACATTAAAGTTTGAGGAGCAGTGGGCTAGATCGTACATTCACTCAACAAATATTTATTGAACCAGTATAGGACACAGAGGTGCTCAATATAAACATGAGGATATGGTGTGGAAAAAGAGCAAACACAGACATTCCATTGCGACTGAGAAGCTCCTGTAAGTACTAAAAAGAATCTAACCGAGATGTTCTAGTAGGATAAATTATAGTTATGTCACAATTCAGAAGTGACCCCTGCAGCTTGGTTGTGGGAATCAGGAATCTGGAACCTGGCAACCTGACCCTGCTTGCAGCAGGCAGGAAGAACACATGGGAGGTGTGTGAGTGTGTGTGAGTGTGTCTCTTCCCTGCCTCAGCCACAGGCCGCAGGAGCTGACAAGGCCAAGTCCCCGCCCCCCTCAGCTGTCACCCTGTCAAAACAAAGCCGCTGCTGACAGCGCAGGGCCAGCCTGCCCCGCGGCCTCGGGCATTCCTCCCACCTCTGGAGCACGGCCTCCACATCTGGATCTGCAGCTGGGGGTGACGGGGTGCCTAAACTGGCATGGAGAGTGGATAGCAAGAAATAGGTGTCTTCACACTGGGCAGTAGTGCCCGCCGTGCTGGGCTGTCACCTTGCCAAATCCTGTTTACACCTCGAGCAGCTGGGACAGCGTTTTAACTAAACAAGTAATAATACAATAATGACACGGCTGTCGCTGCGCGCGGCAGTGCCTCCGCTCCCAGCCGAGGGCGCCAGGCTCCACGAGACCCTCGCCTCGGGCTCTGCCCACCTTCCCGCCCCGCGCTTTCCTCCCCTTCGCTTTCCCAAAGCGCCAAGAGTCCGGGAGTCTTCTCCACTCCCACTCCTTGCACCCAGTTCCTCCCAATGGGACAAGGGAAGAGATTGACCGCAGAAGGGACCACTCAGTCCGCCAAAAGATTTTTCTTTGCCCCGGGGTCGCCCGCCACATGGAGAGCACCGTTCCACTCCCGGCAAAGTGACTCCAGCGAGCTCCTACACAGCAACAAAACCCCAGGGTAGCCCGGGAGCTCGCAAGCCGAAGCTACTCTTTTCAAGCTGAAGGAACGAAGGGCTCTCGGTCTTAGTGATCCCCCTTCTTCAAACCCAGCAGGACTCTCATCCAAGAAGAAGCTAATTGGGCGCGGGCGACAAGAGCACTTCCGCGGTGCAGCGGCCCCAGGCGGGAGGCGAGAGGCGAGAGGCGGGAGGCGGGAGGCGGGAGGCGGGAGGCGGGAGGCGGGGGTGAAGGCGGGAGGGGGAGGGGGTCCCGCGGGCTGGGCCCCTAGCACCACCCGCGGTCCGAGAGCAGCCCGCGCGTACCTTGCAGGCGGAGTACACTCCGAGTTTCTCCAGTTTCTTGGCCCGTGGAGCGGAGCGTAGTTGCGCCTTCTTCACGGCGATTCGGGCCGAGCCACCGCCTCCCGGTCCTTCGGCCGTGCCCGCTGCAGCCACTGCCGTAGCCGGACCGCAGGCGCCCGAGCCCCCGGCGGCAGCAGCGCAGGGGGAGCCCTGCGGGGGCGCGGGCGGGAGCGCCGCAGGCTGCGGGGGCAGCGCCCCGGGCCCGGCCCCTGCCCCGGCTCCTGCCCCGCAGCCGCCCGGCCCGGCCCCGCCAGCCTCGGACATGCCGCCCCGGAGCACGGCAGGAGGCGCCGAGTGTCAGGCGCCGCCGCCGCCGCCAGGGTCTCCCTCTCGGGCTCTGGTCGTCGGGAGAGCGAGACCCTCCCCCCACGCCCTCCCGCCCCCTTCGCCCACCCCCCTCCCCGCCCCCGCCCTCCCCCGCGCGCGCCGCTTGCCCGGCCCGCTCCGGCCGGGGCCCGCGCGCTGATGGTGGCGGCGGCGGCGGCGACGGCAGCGGCGGCAGCTGCTCCCCCAGGAGGGAGGGGACTAGCGGCTCCGCTGCCGCCGCCGCCGCCACAGCACACGCCCTCCCTCGGTTCTCCTGCCCGGGACTCTGCTCCGCGCCCTGGCCGCGGACATGTTCCTCGGGGCTGCGGACTGGGTGTGCGTGCGGGCGGCCGCCAGCCTCCTAGGGTGCCGGAGCCGGGAGGCCCCCCACGGCCTCTGTTCCGCTGCCCGCGGGGTTTGCACCCCCCACCCCAGTGCCTCGACACCTACGGCTCGCCCGCCAGGGGGCGAGGCCAATCCCTGGGTGTGGGTGAGGGTGGGGACCAGGGTGGGGGTAGGGGCCTGGAGCCCAGGCACCTGCTGGCCGCCTCCCCCCTCCGCAGCCCCCCACCCGACCCCGCACGCCCGCGCCAGTGGGAGGGGGCAGCTTCTCAGTCATTTGTCCTTCCACTCTCTTCCACCCTGTCTCTGAGCGGAGAGACAACTTCCTCCACCCTAGCGGGAGCCAGAGGAAAAAAAAAAAATACATTTTTGAAAAGTACCCGTCCATGCTAATCCTTTTCTTTGTTGCTAATACATCAAAATAAAGGCGTGATGTTCTCCCTTTCTCTTTTTAAACACTTTCTGTCAAACTATGTTTTAACATAATTAACGCTTTCTTCCCATAGCAATTTCTGGGCCAAATCTGCCAGAGGAGGGGGAAAAACTTAATATTCTCTGTAATTTTTGTTTGAAAGTGCTGGTTGCTCAAAGAACGATTGCCTAAAATCATTGTCAAAATAAAAACTATGTGCAGTGGAAAAAGTTTAAAAAGTTTGTTAACAGGATTCGTCTCTGGGTGGTGGTTCTGTAACGTTTCGTAGTTTTCAAAATTGTACCACCAGCGTGCATATTAACCAGGAAAAAAAAATAAGCATCATTCAAAAGAATAAATACTGATTTTGGCCTCAAACTTTCAAAAGAAAAAAAAAAACGAAACCTCAGCTCAGTGTTTTCAACTCTTGTTGAAAACTGTTGTTTTCACTGTTGATGACTGGAGCATAGATGTCAGTGCCGCGTTTGAAAGTGGTGTACCGTTGGTCGCCTTCCTAAAGCAGGTTTTAAAAGCCCAGAGCTGTTTCCCAGGACCTTTCAGAAGTGCCCTACTTTTTGTTATATGTAATGTGGGTCATAATGTGCTTATTATCAGACTCTATGCATGCTGTATAGCTCCCCAGCCTTAAGGGTTGTGTTTTTCCTTCAAAACATTCCCCCTCTCCTTTTTCCGGATTCTCTATGTTCTTTTGACTTGTAGTGCAGGACAATATATAAACGTGGGAAGGTGGGGGAGTTTGTCGATCTAAACAGTGATACCAGTGTAGCCAGGGCAAAAGGCAATTTTCTCTCCCAACTTGAGCCCAGTCTGAGGGGATGAAATGGCAGATTTTTATCAGGTTCCACGAGGACAATTAACTTCAGTGCTTCCTTTCTTAGCTTGATGAGCTTCACTTTACCAGTGTTAATCTCTCCTGGCTCTGCTGAGATGTTTCGCAGATTTTTGCCATTCTCCTCAAAGCAGGGTGAGAGTCTTAAAGCCTGTGCTTCTCTGATCAAACTCTAAGATGGATTTAATAGATACTAATAAGAGCTTGGGTTCCACTTTGTAGGCATTTGTCAAACTGATGGAATGGTCCACGTAAGATTTGTACATTTCACTGGATGTAACTGTTGCCTCAAAATTTAAAAAAAAAAAAAAAAAATCACAAGCCTTGAACTCTAATTAATGGTGCTCTTTGTACTTTGAGATGTATCAAAAATAAGATGTATGGATGCCTCCATGCATGGGTAAAGGTTGGATGAACAGAGATGTGGTAAAGCAAATAGGGGGCCATATAATAGTAGAATCTAGGTAATGGGCACATTGCACAGTTCTTTCAACTTTTCTGTATCTTTGAAAATTTTCACAGTAGCACAAAGGGAGGGAACCCAGATTTAACTTTTTTTTTTTTTGAGACGGAGTTTCACTCTTGTTATCCAGGCTGGAGTGCAATGGTGCGATCTCCGCTCACCACAACGTCCGCCTCCTAGGTTCAAGCAATTCTCCTGTCTTAGCCTCCCGAGTAGCTGGGGACTACAGGCACGTGCCACCATGCCCAGCTAATTTTTGTATTTTTAGTAGAGACGGGGTTTCACCATGTTGACCAGAATGGTCTCGATCTCTTAACCTCGTGATCCACCCGCCTCGGCCTCCCAAAGTGCTGGGATTATACGCGTGAGCCACCGAGCCCGGCCCAGATTTAACATTAAGTCACCTATCACCTCCTCCTCCCAAGCGACCCTCAGAATTTAGGAGGCAGACAATTTCTAGTATGTTTTGAAGAAGTAGCCAATCTCTCAATCCACTCTGAAAAACATCACTGTCTGAGTGGCGAATGGCTTGTGCCATTAACTGAACATTACTTTTCATTATTTCCCTGCTCAGAGTACCCAGATGACATACTGCCTTAGGCTGAAGGCCCGCAGTTTCAAAACCTATTCAAAGTGTGTTATGAGCACCAGACAAGGAAATTTCAAGGGCAAAGGATTCAGGAGGCTTGTTGCTTTTCCATAATTAGGTTGTCGTAAGCATTCAGTATGATCTTTCTGTGCACACTGTACTTTTAATAAATGACTACCAAGAAAATAAAAGCCAATGTTTTCATTTACAAAGCATTTACCACTTACTGAGGTAAAGAAGCTACATTTAAGGCCGGGCGCGGTGGCTCAAGCCTGTAATCCCAGCACTTTGGGAGGCCCAGGCAGGTGGATCACGAGGTCAAGAGATCGAGACCATCCTGGTCAACATGGTGAAACCCCATCTCTACTAAAAATACAAAAAATTAGCTGGGCATGGTGGCACATGCCTGTAATCCCAGCTACTCAGGAGGTTGAGGCAGGAGAATTGCCTGAACCCAAGAGGCAGAGGTTGCAGTGAGCCGAGATCACGCCATTGCACTCCAGCCTGGGTAACAAGAGTGAAACTCCATCTCAAAAAAATAAATAAATAAATAAGAAGCTACATTTAGAAAATAAAAGCTTGGGTGAGTCAGGGTGGCTCATGCCTGTAATCTGAAGCACTTTGAGAGGCCAAGGCGGGTGGATCATGAGATCAGGAGATCAAGACCATCCTGGCTAACACGGTGAAACTCCATCTCTAGTAAAAATACAAAAAATTAGCTGGGCATTGTGGTGGGTGCCTGTAATCCCAGCTACTAAGGAGGCTGAGGCAGGAGAATCGCTTGAACCCGGGAAGTGGAGGTTGCAGTGATCCAAGATTGTGCCACTGGGTGACAGAGCAAGACTCCGTCTCAAAAAAAAAAAAAAGGAAAAGGAAAAGAAAAGCGTGGAGATGGGCATGGTAGAGGAATCCGGCTGACCACTGACCACTGGAGGTTACTTCTAGTATATTTACAGTATAGAATATTTTATAGCTGTTTATACAGAATGACCTTATAAAAATATAATGGGCCAGCCTCCTGAGTAGCTGGAATTAGAGGTGCCCACCACCATGTCCTGCTAATTTTTTTTGTATTTTTAGTAGGGACGGGGGTTTCACCATCTTGGTCAGGCTGGTCTTGAACTCCTGACCTCGTGATCTACTCACCTCAGACTCCCAATGTGCTGGGATTACAGGCATGAGCCACTGTGCCCGGCCCTATTAGTTCTATTTTTTTCGACCTTATTTTTTTAAACAGACCCTGTCACGCAGGATGGAGTGCAGTGTAGTGGTGCAATCTTCACCTCCTGCAACCTCCACTTCCTGGGTTCAAGTGATTCTTCTGCCTCAGCCTCCTGAGTAGCTGGGACTGCAGGTATGTGCCACCCTGTCCAGCTAATTTTTGTATTTTTAGTGGAGACGAGGTTTCACCATATTGGCCAGGCTCGGTCTCAAACTCCTGACCTTGTGATCCACCCACCTCAGCCTCCCAAAGTGCTGGGATTCCAGGCATGCCCAGCCTCAACTTTTTTTCTTCTTGAGGCAGGGTCTAGCTCTGTCACCAAAGATGGTGTGCTGTGTCATGATCAAAGCACACTGCAGCCTCAACTTCCTGGGCTCAAGCAATCCTCCTGCCTCAGCCTCCCAAGTAGCTGGGACTACAGGCTTGCGCCACCACACTCGGCTACTTTTGTTTTTCAAATTTTGTTTTGTTTTGTTTGCTTTTTATTTGTTTTTCAATTTTTATTAGAGATAAGGTCTCAATATGTCGCCCAGGCTGGTCTCTCCTGGCCTCAGCAAACTTCCTGCCTGGGCCTCCAAAAATATTGGGATTACAGGCATGAGCCACCACACTACCCAACTTTATTTATTTTTATTGTTAGTTATTCTTAATAACCATCTTCTATTATTATTATTATTATTATTTTTTTTTTTTGTTTTTTTTTTTTTTTCTTGTTGGGGGGGGTGTTTCGCTCTTGTTACCCAGGCTGGAGTGTAATGGCGCGATCTCGGCTCACCGCAACCTCCGCCTCCTGGGTTCAGGCAATTCTCCTGCCTCAGCCTCCTGAGTAGCTGGGATTACAGGCACGCGCCACCATGCCCAGCTAATTTTTTTGTATTTTTAGTAGAGACGGGGTTTCACCGTGTTGACCAGGATGGTCTCGATCTCTTGACCTCGTGATCCACCCGTCTCGGCCTCCCAAAGTGCTGGGATTACAGGCTTGAGCCACCGCGCCCGGCAACCATCTTCTATTATTAATATGAATAGACCTAAGTATATTTGTCTAAGCATTGCCCTTGTAAAGACAGAGAGGTTTTTTTCCCATTGCTTTCTGTTTTAAATATTAACACGTTTGTTTCATCAGTTTACTTACCATTTACAGTGACAGTCCAATGTAAGTAAAAGAATGAAGAAATGAAGTCGGCTTTCTTCTGAATTCAGGCTAAATGACTTTTTATTTTCCAAAGCAGCACATGAGAATTTATTGTTTCAAGCATCTTGAAAATAAGGAAATCAAATTTCCAAAGAACCAGACTGGTATGACCTAGATTTTCTGGAATGATATGAACATCATAAACTGTATTTCTGTTAGTGCCAGATAATTGTTTAAAATAAATCTGAAGGATTCTAATTCCCTGTATGTATAAAAACATTCATACATGTAATTTCACAAATTAGGATAAAACCTTTCTCAGAACAGGTTTTCTAGTTTAGGGTCCCCTTATAAGGGAAGCCTTTACTGTGAAAGGCTTCAGTGCTTTAATCCTAATTCCTGATTGGCTGAGCACACTGCTACTGAAGTCTAAAATCAAAGCACAGAGCAGTGTGTTCCAATTTATAAAATAGGTGCTATACAAAGGAAGAAAAAAAAAAGAAAAAAATAATAATAAAAAAAAAAAAGAAAAAAAAAATAGGTGCTATACATAAGCAAATTCTCTGGGTAAGAAAAACAAAGAAAAATGAGAACTGTTCAGTATAGTAACACGATATCCCTTCAAAACCACAACAATTTTATATTGTTATAAAATATTTTGAACATATTGAAAAATAAAGTGATATATATGCATAGTCATCAGCCAGATTTTTAAGTTACATTTTCCATAAACATATATAATAAATATGTAGTTAAAGACTGCTCTTTTATATCTCTCTGTTTCCCTTTTTTTTTTTTTTTTTTTGAGATGGAGTCTCACACTATCCTTTTTTTTTTTTTTTTTTTGAGACAGAGTTTCACTCTTGTTGCCCAGACTGGAGTGCAATCTTGACTCACTACAACCTCCACCTCCCAGGTTGAAGCAATTTTCTGCCTCAGTCTCCCGAGTAGCTGGGATTACAGACACCTGCTATTACACCTGGCTAATTTTGCATTTTTAGTAGAGACAGGATTGCACCACCTTGGCCACCTTGGCCAGGCTGGTCTTGAACTCCTGACCTTGTGATCCACCTGCCTTGGCCTCCCAAAGTGCTGGGATTACAAGCTTGAGCCACCGAGCCTGGCCCATAGCTCACTTTCTCTCATTTCCCCGTTCCCTGCCCACCCCATAAGTAAATATGTATGGAAGTGTATCTTTGGTCATGTTTTTTGATGTTTGCAAAATAAACCCGTGGAGAAGGGTCAAGTGAACTTTCACAGTAAAAGACTAGATGAAGATATTTAAGGTTTTGTGGGTCATAGTCTCTCATAACTACTCAATTCTGCCAAGGTATCATGTTCTAGGAAAGGACATGTGTTTATCCTACATAGTTAAAAATCAAGCAAAGTATTAGTATATAAGTATTCACCAAACACTCCCATCTTTCTTGTTATTATCTATAATGTTTTATCTACATTTTTATGACACAAACCGGCTTCTGATTTTACTGCAGTGTATAAGTTTGCTTGGGCTTCCATAAGAAAGTCCCACAGATTGGGTGGCTTAAACACAGAAACTTATTTATTCAGAATTCTGGAGGCTAAAAACCCAAGATCAAGGTGACAGCAAGATTGCTTTCTCCTGAGGCCTCTCTGCTTGGTTTGTGGATGGTGCTTTTTCTCCAGTGTTTTCACATGATCTTCTCTCTGGGTGTTTCTGTGTTCTCATCTTCTCTTCTTTTAGGGATGCTAGCCCATATGGGATTAGAGCCCACCCTAATGACCTCATTTAACCTTAACTACCTCTTGAAAGACAATCTCTAAATACAAGTCACATTCTGAAGTACTAGGGATTAGAACTTCAATATATGAATTTTGGAGGGACCACAGTTCAGCCCATAACATGCAATCAAGAGATCACTAACATTTCCAATATATTTTAATGATTCCCATGCTCAATGTACTCCTTTACTCTAAATTGGCTTTTTTTCTTGCTAAACACATGCTTCAGTAGTTCTTTCAGAAAGGATCTAAGCTACTACTTAGCTGGTCTACTCAGGGAAGGCCTTAATCTGTAAAAGGTGAAACATCTGCCAATGAATGTGTGTTATATTTGGCTATTTTGAGTTTAATATTGTTATTAGCTTGTAAAGAAAAATGATGTCTTCTACACCAAATGGCATTTGATGTCAATTTTTTTAAATGAGCATTTATGCGTTTTTTTCACAGTGAAAGAAAAAAAGGTGTATGTATCTTCAGCTGCTCTTGTCTTTCTGTTCTAAAATATTTATTCTGCTTTTTCAGCAATTTTTTTCTTTTTTTCTTTTTTATTTTGTTTTGTCTTGTTTTTTACTTAAAAAAAAAAAAAGATGGGGTTTCACCATGATGGCCAGGCTGGTCTTGAACTCCTGACCTCAGGTGATCCACCCACCTCGGCTTCACAAAGTGCTAGGATTACAGGCGTGAGCCACTGCGCCCGGCATTTCAGCAATTTTTTAAAAGATAATATGAGCCTGGGCAATATAACAAGATCCAGTCTCTAAAAAAAATTAAAAAACTACCTGAAAATGGGGATGCATACCTGTAGTCCCTGCTACTTGGGAGGTTAGGCAGAAAGAGGGCTTAAACCCAAAAGTTCCAGGTTGCAGTGAGCTATAAGGGCACCACTGCATTCCTGTATGGGAGGACAGAGTGAAACCTTGTTTCTAAAATAAGCAAATAAATAAAATAAAAGATAATATACTTTACTTAAATACACTAATTTTAATTGTTCAGCTCAATGAATTTTTATATATGAATACACTTGGTTACTCACCAGCCAGATCAATATATAGAACATTCCCAGCACCAGAAAGACTTCCTAGCTGGACACGGTGGCCCATGCCTGTAATCCAGCACTTTGGGAAGCCAAGGCTGGCAGATCACTTGAGGTCAGGAGTTTGAGACCAGCTGGGTCAACATGGCAAAACCCATCTCTACTAAAAATACAAAAAATTAACTAGGCATGGTGGCATGTGCCTGTAATCCCAGCTACTTGGGAGGCTGAGGCAGGAGAATCACATGAAACTGGGGGGCATAACAAAATACCTTAGACTAGAAAGCTTAAAATAACAAAATAAAAATATAAAGAAACTGGGAGGCAGAGGTCTCAGTGAGCCGAGATCACACCGCTACACTCTGGCCTGGGCAACAGAGCAAGACTCCCTCTCAAAAAAAAGGAAAGGAAAGATTTCCTTTTGTCCCTTTCTAATCAGTACCCTAAAGCAATTGCTATTCTGGTTTTATCATCACAGACTAGTCTTGCCTATTCATGAAATTCATATAAATATAATAACACAGCATGGACTCATGTTGTTGGGCTCCTTTTTATTTTTATTTTATTTATTTTATTTATTTTGAGACAGTTTTGCTCTTGTTGCCCAGGCTGGAGTGCGGTGGTGCAATCTTGACTCATTACAACCTCCACCTCCCAGGTTGAAGCAATTCTCCTGCCTCAGCCTCCCAAGTAGCTGGAATTATAGGCACCTGCTACCATGCCTGGCTAATTTTTTTTTTTTTCCATTTTTAGTAGAGACAGGGTTTCACCATGTTGGCCAGTCTGGTCTCAAACTCCTGACTTCAGGTGATCGACCCGCCTCAGCCTCCCAAAGTGCTGGAATTACAGGCGTGAGGCACCACACTCACCTCCTTTTTAAAGATATTATGTTTATAGAGTCTATTCTGCTGTTCCATGTAGCCACGTCACTTTTTGTTTGTTTGTTAGACTTTGTGATGATGCCTCTCTCTGCTGCCCAGGTTAGAGTGCAGTAGTGCGATCATGGCTTACTCCAGCCTTCACAACCGGGGCTCAACCAGTCCTCCCACCTCAGCCTCCTGAGTAGCTGGGGCTACCTGCAGGCACTTCTACACCTGGCTAATTTTTATGTTTTGTAGCAATAGTGTTTCACCATGTTGCCAAAACTAGTCTTGAACTTCTGGGCTCAAGTGAACTGCCTACATTGGCCTCCCAAAGTATTTACCTTACAGGCATGAGCCACCATGCCTGGCCTAACGTCACTTTTTTAAATTGCCATATAGTATTCCACTGTATGACTCTACCACAATTTACCCATTTTCTTGTTGATAGACATTTCTGGGGTTTGTTTTTTTTTTTCCTTGCATTGCTAGTTTTTCACTATTATGAATAAAGTTGTTATGACTATCTTTTTTTTTTTTTTTGAGACGGAGTTTCACTCTTATTGCCCAGGCTGGAGTGCAATGGTGCTATCTCACCTCACTGCAACCTCTGCCTGCCAGGTTTAAGCAATTCTCCTTCCTCGGCCTCCCAAGTAGCTGAAATTACAGGCGCATGCCACCGCACCTGCCTAATTTTTGTATTTTTAGTAGAGACGGGATTTGAGCATATTGACCAGTCTGGTCTCAAACTTCTGACCTCAGGTTATCCACGAGCCTCGGCCTTCCAAAGGGCTGGGATTATAGGCATGAGCCACCGTATCCGGCCCACCCTTATGACTATTCTTCAATGCCTTTTTGTAGTCATATGCACTAATTCCTCCATGGCATATACCTGGGGTGTGGTTGCTGAATCGTAACAAAAATGTACTACAGCTTTAATAGATACTTCCAGGGTTGCTAAGTGATCATACAAGTTTAAACTCCTGTCTCCAGTGTATAAAAATGACAGTGCTGGCCAGGCATGGTGGCCCACACCTGTAATCCCAGCACTTTGGGAGGCCAAG
This sequence comes from Sapajus apella, assembly GCF_009761245.1. NCBI lineage: Eukaryota > Metazoa > Chordata > Mammalia > Primates > Cebidae > Sapajus > Sapajus apella. The sequence continues at coordinate 40,461,714 of NW_022436944.1, read as the reverse complement.
GCAGATGGATCACTTGAGGCCAGGAGTTTGTTACCAGCCTGCCAACATGGCGAAACCCTGTCTCTACTAAAAATACAAAAATTAGCCTCTCCCCCGCCCATTGTTCTTAGGAAAAAAAAAAAAATTAGCCAGGCATGGTGGCATGCACCTGTAATCCCAGCTACTCAGGTGGTCACTTGAGCCCAGGAGGTAGAGGCTGCAATGAACCAAGATTGTGCCACTGCGCTCCAGCCTGGGTGACTGAAGGAGACTCCATCTCAAAAACAAAAAGAAAATGGCCGGGCGTGGTAGCTCACACCTGTAATCCCAGCACTTTGGGAGGCTGAGGTGGGCAGATTCACAAGGTCAGGGGTTCGAGACCAGCCTGGCCAACATCCGTCTCTACTAAAAATAGACAGATTAGCCAGTCGCGGTGGTGGGCACCTGTAATCCCAGCTACTTGGGAGGCTAAGGCAGGACAATTGCCTGAACCTAGGAGGCAGAAGTTGCAGTTAGCTGAGATCATACCACCGCACTTCAGCCTGGGTAACAGAGCAAGACTCCATCTCAGGAAAAAAAAAAAAAAAAAAGAGAGAGAGAGAGAATGGAAGAAAGAAAGACTGAGCAAATCCTCAAATCAAATTTTGGCATTACCAATCTCTTTAGTTTTTGCCATTTTGGTGATATCTATTTGTGGATGATACATTATAATGTTGAATGTTTATTAAAACTAATTTGCCTATTGACATTTTGGATATCTCTTTTGTGAACTAAATGACAGTTCAGATCTTATGCCCAATTTAAAATGGGGTTGTCTGGCTCACGCCTATAATCCCAGCACTTTGGGAGGCCGAGGCGGGTGGATCACGAGGTCAAGAGATCGAGACCATCCTGGTCAACATGGTGAAACCCCGTCTCTACTAAAAAATACAAAAAATTGGCTTGGCATGGTGGTGTGTGCCTGTAATCCCAGCTACTCAGGAGGCTGAGGCAGGAGAATTGCCTGAACCCAGGAGGCGGAGGTTGCGGTGAGCCGAGATGGCGCCATTGCACTCCAGCCTGGGTAACAAGAGCGAAACTCCGTCTCAAAAAAAAAATAAATAAAATAAATAAAAAATAAAATAAAATGGGGTTGTCTGTCTTTTTGTTGTTGATTTGTGGTAGATTTCTAATGTATGTTTTAGACACGAGTCCCTTGATAGATAAATGTATTGCAAATATCCTCTCTTAACCTTTGGCTTGCCTTTTCACTCTTTTTTTTTTTTTTTCTTGTCTTTATTTATGTATGAATTGCTTTTTTGGAGCCAGAGTCTCACTATGACACCCAGGCTGGATTGGAGTGGTGTGATCATAGCTCATGCAGCCTAGAACCCCAGACTCCTGCCTTGGTCTCCCAAGTAGCTGACACTATAGGCATGAGCTACCACACCTGGCTGCCTTTTCACTCTCTAAATAGTGTCCTTTAATGAACAGAAGCCCTTACTTTTATTAAAGTCTGATTTATCAATACAACTACCATTTCATGGTAGTGCTTTTGTGTCTCGTTTAGAAACCCTGTGCTTAAGCCATAGTTGTGGAGATAATCTCCTATGTGTTATTTGAGTTTTATTGATTGCATCTTTTTTCTTAGGTCTGTTGCGTCTCATTCAATTGCTGAAGACAGTGTGAGGCAACAACAGTCACCATATGTTGTTAATTTTCTTTTTATATTTTATTTTTTTTTATCTATCAATGTTCAATATTTGGAGTAAAGGGAGTGCCTTATAACTCGACCCTGACCCTACAGAGACAGAGTCCCACTCTGTTGCCCAGACTGGAGTGCAGTGGGTGATCTTGGCTCACTGCAACCCCTGCCTCCTGGGTTCAAGTGGTTCTCCTGCCTCAACCTCCCAAGAAGCTGGGATTATAGGCATCTACCACCATGCCCGGCTAATTTTTGTACTTTTAGTAGAGACGGGGTTTCGTCATCTTGGCCAGGCTGGTCTTGAACTCCTGACCTCAGGTGATCCACCCACCTCGGCCTCCCAAAGTGCTGGGATTAAGGGTGTGAGCCATGGCATCCAGCCAGTATAGCTCAATTTTTAGTCTAAGTTAACTGTAGTGCTTTTTAAGAATACTATTGTATTCCATAGATGACTGTATGTTCTTTAACTCTTTTTTTTCTTTTGAGACAGAGTCTGCCTCAGTCACTCAGGCTGGAGTGTTGTGGCACTATTTTGGCTCACTGCAGCCTCTGCCTCCTGGGCTTAAGCAAACCTTCTGCCTCAGCCTCCCAAGTATCTGGGACTGCAGGTAACCACCACCATGCCCAGCTAATTTATATATTTTTAGTAGAGATGTGGTTTTACCATGTTGGCCAGGCTGGTCTCAAACTCCTGACCTCAAGTGATCCACCCTCCTGGCCTCCCAAAGCACTGGGATTATAGGCGTGAGCCACCTTGCCCACCCTTTTAACTCTTGTTTGTTTGTTGGAGACAGAGCCTCACTCTATTGCCCAGGCTGTAATGCAGTAGCAGGATCTCAGCTTACTGCAACCTCCATCTTCAGGGTTCAAGCGATTCTCCTGCCTCCACCCCTTGAGCAGCTGGGATTACAGACCTGTGCCACCACGCCCGGCTAATTGTTTTGTATTTTTAGTAGAGACGGGATTTCATCATGTTGGCCAAGCTCATCTGAAACTCCTGATCTCAAACGATCTGCCCGCCTTGGCCTCCCAGACTGCTGGGATAATAGGTGTGAGCCACCCACCACGCCTGGCCTTAACTCTTTTTTTAAAGCAGCATTACCCTTAAACTCAGGCAAGAGGAATCCTACCCCTGGACGCCTAGAGAGATTCTCGTGTCATACGCACTCTAAAAAAGGTGTGTGAGGCCGGGCGCAGAGCCTCACGCCTGTAATCCCAGCAATTTGGGAGGCCTAGGCGGGTGGATCACCTGAGGTCAGGAGTTTCAGATCAGCCTGACCAACATGGCAAAACCCTGTGGCTACTAAAAATACAAAGAATTAGCCAGGTGTGGTGGAGGGCGCCTGTAATTCCATCTGCTCGGGAGGCTGAGGCAGGAGAATCACTTGAACCCAGGAGGTGGAAGTTGCAGTGAGCTGAGATTGCACTGCAGCGACAGAGCGAGACTTCGTATTTAAAAAAAAAAAAAAAAAAAAAAAAAAAGTGTGTGAGTTGGGCGGGGGGTGGTGTTAGTGTCAGTTGGTGCAAGTTCTAGACAGGGCGACCTTGTAAACCTAGACATTCACCCTTCTGCCTAACAATCTTCAAGCCCCAGGGAGACGCATTTCCTCATATCCCTTGCCCTAGATTCTCAAAACAAAAGGCCCAGGCACTGGAATGCTGAGAAGTTTTTTGGTGAAAGAGGCATGGCTTTGGAGTGCAGAAAGAATTTGAGTGGCAGGAGTGCTTAGGTAAGAGAAAAGACAAATTAATTAACTTGTCAAATCCTCCTTCTTAGCATGAATGCAAAAGATTCTTGCATAACAAAGTATTGCTTCCCAGAGTTCCAAGCAGCCAATTTTTTTGCTTCTCTTTGTATTCCAATTCATGGTTCTGAAGATCCTCGTAAATTAGCACAGTGTTCACTAACATTGCACAGAGCGGCTGAGAAACATTTGGTAGTATAAATTCATTTTACACTTCCGTTTGTATATAGAGAGATCTAAATATTACATATGGGAAGCATGACATGGATTCTTTTGCAAATAGATGAACATTGAATGCAAAGACTAAGCATTCTTAGAAAACGACCTTCATTCAAATTTCTAAAGAGCTAATTACGTGTTCAGCTTCATTTAAAGATCTTTGACTAAAAATCTGAGAGTGATTAACTACAACTTCATTTTGCCATTCAGTTTTGATTGATCATTTTGAATATTTTAAACGAAAGAGAACTTTTTTATGTGAAAAGTAATTTTTAGATTTTTTTACATTTACTGTCATTCATGGTTTTTGGATAAAAATACATTTAAAGTTTGAACAGTTAAACTACAATTACAATTAAATCATGCACATGTAATAACATTTTAGCTACGTACATATATTAATTTGATTTAAAAATTTAAAAAGGAGAAGAAGAAGATTCATAAGAAAAAATAAGTGCTTAAAACAGTACCTGGCAAGTGGTCCATAGTCAGGATTAAGGGCCCCCCTCTGCCATCCCTACCTTCTGTCTCTTGGTTTTAACCTAACATCAGATTAAACATCATTCCCTTCCTTCTTCTTTTCCCACTGTCCACCCTCCAAATACAAACATACATATCCTGTTTAAAATTTGGTTGCTTTTTGGGAACAAGTCTAAAATTTGGACGATAACAGAGCCAGAAGATTTGACAGGAGACATTAGAGAAACCTAGTTAAGGCCAAATGGAAAAATAAGAAGTTCAGTTGTTTAAGATGTCCAACACTTTTTAGTAGAATTCTGACTTAAAGCACTTGCCAGGCACTTCTTGGCCTAGTGAGAAGTAAATGGCACTAAGCAATGTGGGTGGGACCAAAGGAAATTTAACTCGTGCCAACGATTTGACTTATAGGTTGGGTTGCCAACCCTCAGCAAAACCAAATGAAAGCTTCAGGAAGTTAGCACTACTGGCCACATCTGTACATCTTAAAACATGCACCTGGAATGTTTTAACAGCTGTAATCCGATTTCTGAGATAATTCATGAGAAAGTCAAATTTGATGTAGCATTCACCAGTAATAAAACAAGAAGAGGTAAGTTTTGGGGAACTTACTGCGTATTAGGTACTGTGATAACCTAATACGCAGCATTATTTTTTCTTTTTGCAAAACATGCTATGTAATCCTACCAGGATAGAAGAAGCTATTCTTCCTGTTTTACAGATGAGGAACCTGAAGCTCACAGAAGTTAGATTACTTGCACCAGAGTCTTTCCGGCACTTAACGCTTTGCTTTTCAGCCAGTAACAATTGTGGCTATTATTTAATTTATTTATTTATTTATTTTTATTTATATAATTAATTTATTTTTTGAGACAGAGTCTCGTTTTGTCACCCAGGCTGGAGTGCAGTGGCACAATTACAGCTCACTGTAGCCTCCACTTCTCTGGCTCAAGTGATCTTCCTTCAGTTGCCTGAGTAGCTTAGACTACAGGCATGCACCACCATGCCCAGCTAATTTTTTTTTTTTTTTTTTTTTTCTGGAGATGAAGTCTCACTGTCACCCAGGCTGAAGTGCAGTGGCATGATCTCAGCTCACTACAACCTCCACCTCCCGGGTTCAAGTGATTCTCCTGCCTCAGCCTCCCTAGTAGCTGGGATTCCAGGTGCTCCAATAGACCCAGCAAATTTTTTTGGTACTTTTAATAGAGACAGGGTTTCACCATGTTGGCCAGGCTGGCCTCAAACTCCTGACCTCAAGTGATCCACCTGCCTCAGCCTCCCAAAGTTTTGGGATTACAGGCGTAAGCCACTGTGCCAGGCCCCAGCTAATTTTTTTAAAACATTTTTTGTTTAGACAGGGGTCTCACTATGTTGCCCAGGCTAATCTTAAACTTCTGGGCTCAAGCAGTCCTCCCACCTTAGCCTTCCAAAGTGCTGAGATTATAGGCGTGCCCCTCTGCGTCCAGGTTTTTAATGTTACATTTAATTTTTTTTTCTGAGAGGGAGTTTTGCTCTAGCTGCCCAGGCTGGAGTGCAATGGCGCGATCTCAGCTCACTGCAAACCTCGCCTCCCAGGTTCAAGTGATTCTCTTGCTCCAACCCAAGTATCTGGGATTACAGGCATGCAGCACTACACCTGGCTAATTTTTTGTATTTTTAGTAGAGACAGGGTTTCTCCATGTTGGTCAGGCTGGTCTCAAACTCCTGACCTCAGGTGATCTGCCGGCCTCAGCCTCCCAAAGTGCTGGGATTACAGGCGTGAGCCACTGCGAGTGGCCTAAATTTATTCATTTATTTATTTATTGTTTTTTCATTGACATGATGAGTACTGCAAAATGGTTAACATTTATTGAGAGCCAACTAAGGGCCTGAACATGTGTTGTAACTAATTTAATCTTCACAACAACCCTGTATTTGGAAGCATTTAGAGGATTTATTTGCAATAAAGCACGTTCAGCTGCAGCACCTACAATTACATGTAATAGAAACAAAAATAGAAATAGATGCAGGGTCTCTCCCCCACCTTCTGATTTGAAAGCAGAGGAGAAAATGGGCTCTCTTCTGTTATCCTGCTGAGAAGTCTATGCTCTGTGCAGAAGAGGGTATTTTCTATTCCAGAGCAGCACTCTTCAATACATCTTCCTGTGATAATGGAAATATTCTCTATTTGCACTATTCAATGTGGTAGCTACTGGCCATGTGTGAGCATGAGAGGTGTGGTTGGTAAGACTGATAAGCTAAAATTTTAACTAGTTTGAATTTAAATAGCCAATGTGGCTGGTACCTACCATATTGGACAGCACAGTTCTAAAGGGCATCACTGCTTGGTGGCTGAATTCTCAACAGAGTCCAAAAGTTTCTAATAGTCCACTCAGCTTTATCTTAGCTCTTCTATTGGCCAGCTTCTGGGGCATGTATCTTCAGACTAAGAAGGCCTCACTGCTAAGAACTGAGGATGAGGGGAAAATATGGGAAGCTTTCTTATTCCCTTCATTAAAAACTAAATAATTAAGAACTCAAATGCTTACTGTATTTGTTCATTCATTTATTTAATAAATATTTATGAAACTTTCACTACATAGCAGGCATATTTACTACAAATCTATGAATTGGCTCTGGAATTAAAAATGCAAGCAGGATGGGAATGAAGAGACAGACATTGTTTAATCAGACAAGTACATCATTAAAAATTGAATCGCCAGTGCAGTGCTCACACCTGTAATCCCAGCACTTTGGGAGGCCGAGATGGGTGGATCATCTGAGGTGAGGGGTTCAAGACCAGCCTAAACAACATGGAGAAGCCCCGTCTCTACTAAAAATACAAAATTAGCCAGGCATGGTAGTGCATGCCTATAATCCCAGCTGCTCTGGAAGCTGAGGCCAGAGAATTCCTTGAACCCAGGAGGCGGACGTTGCAGTGAGCTGAGATCGCACCATGGCACTCCAGCCTGGGCAACAAGAGCGTCTCAGAAAAAAACCCCCAAAAACAAAAAACACACAAAAAACTTGAATCAATGCAAAGCATAAGGAGTTGTGGAGGGATTTGTCAAAAGGGTGGAGGATTCCTGTGAAGCATCAGGAAACACTTTTCTGATGACGCTAAAGTTCAGCTTGTGGAAGTGAGATTTTAACTGAGAAATGAGGAATGAGTTAGAATTAACTGAGTGCCAGTGGAGGGAAAAGTCTTTGAGCAGAGGGAATAGCACGTACAGGCCTAAGGTGGGCTGAGAGTGGATTATGCTCGAGGAATGTTAATGAATGGGAAAGTGGGACGAGATTAGGCTGAAGAGCCAGGCTTTGGCCAGGCCCTACAGAACTTTGCTCATCATGTTAGGACTTTTGACCTTTATCCCAGAAGCAGTGGAAAGCTACTGAAAGGTTTTAAGCAGAGGAGTGACATGGTTAGAAAATAAACTTAAAAAAAAAAAAGCAAAACTTGGCTTTTTACAACGGCTTCATTGTTCCCTGTTCCTTCCTTCCTTCCTCCTTCAGCACCAGGCAGGTGACTTCCCCTGACACAGGGCTGCAGCTGGCCCCAAAGCAGTTCCTCAGAACAGATTAGAAGTGCTTGGTCCTGGGCCCAGGGAATGAATGGAGCTAAGCTATGTTCTCTCCTCTAATATTCTGTGTGTTTCTGCCATTAAATAAATACTGGGGGTATTTATAAGAACTGTCAGCAAACCACCCACTCCATTTTCTCTGCCGCAGGCCCAGAAGCCCTCAAACAGTAACAGTCTGTACCAGAATCTCTGTGATATCCAAAGAGACAGCTCCTAAAGGAATACTAAATATAACTTTCTTCCACACAGGCTGGTGCCTGCTGCCTTGACTTTTACAATCATAGTTGTGGAACTTATAAGAAACTTGCATTTGATGGGCAGTTTTAAGCCAAACAAGGGCTGCCTACTGGAGAGGTTGGCTTTCAATATTTTCTAATCTGACCACCTTCCCATTAAGCCATGTGTATTTCATTGTCCTGCAGTTGGGAGGATGACAAGTCAAAGAAATTATTCCAGTGGGAGAAAGGCAAGGACGGAAGCGTGAGAATCAGAAATTAAGATTTGTGAATGTATTTGAAGTTCAACGCTTTCCAATAATGTGAAAGAAACATCTAAGCAAATGTATCACTGACTGTCCCCTTCTTCCAAAATGAATTGATTTTTACAGCCATTTTGGAAGACAGTTTGGCAGCTTCTTACAAACTGCTTGCAGTTCAACACACCTGGGCTTGATTCCCAATTCTGCCATTTATTGCAGCAAAGTTAACTCGCTTTCCAGAGCTTCAGGGTCCTTGTCTGTAAAGTAGATTATTAGTGCCTGTGTGTAGGGTTGTTGTGTGGTTGAGAGACTTTGGGGGTGGAATGGTTAGAAAGAGCCCAGCACATGGTCAGCACTGATAATGTTATTATCTAGTAGTGCATCTGTGTGTCTGTCTTCCCCATGACAGGCACTCAGCGCATCACGCACAGAGACCTGCTATTGGCCTTTATGTTTCCTGCCTACCCCTGTAGGTGCTCCATATATAAAGTAATGAATTGATGTAACCATCTTAAAATAATTATAATCTTGCATTGTTAACCTTACTAAGATAGTGTTCTGTCTTCTAATTCCTACAACATTCACTGTTTATTTGTATCTATTTTAGATATGAATTAGAGGGAAAAATTACTAAATGCACTTCCAGAAAAATATTTTCTTAGAATGTCCTACGTACACACACACACACACACACACACACACACAATACACCACACTTTAATTAATAAATTTTACTTTTGAGTAGTTTTAGGTTTGCAAAAAAAATTGAGAAAGTACAGAGATTTCCAATATACCCTTTACCGCCTCCCACCACTTCTTTCCGTTATTATCAACATCTCGCATTAGTGTGGTGTAGTGCTTGTTACAGTTGATGAGCCCCTATTGATATAGCATTATAAACTGAAGTCCACAGTTTACATTTAAGTCCACTTTTTGTTTTGCACATTCTCTGGGTTTTGAGAAATGTGTCACAAGTATTCACCATTACGTTATCATACAGAATAGTTTTACAGCTGTAAAATCTCCTGTTCTCCACCTATTTATCCCTCCTCCTGAACCCCTGGAAACCACTTATCATCTTACTGTCTCCATAGTATTGCCTTTTGTGGAAAGTCATATACTTGCAATTATATAGTATTCAGCCATTTCCAAATGGCTATTTTTTTTTTTTTTTCTGAGACAGAGTTTCACTCTTGTTGCCCAAGCTGGAGTGCAATGGCGCAATCTCAGCTCACCGAAACCTCCGCCTCCCAGGTTCAAGCAATTGTCCTGCCTCAGCCTCCCAAACAGCTGGGATTACAGGCATGCACCACCCTGCCTGGCCAATTTTGTATTTTTTAGTTGAGACGGGGTTTCTCCGTGTTGGTCAGGTTGGTCTCGAACTCCTGACCTCAGGTGATCTGCCTGCCTCAGCCTCCTAAAGTGCTGGCATTACAGGCATGAACCACCACGCCTGGCTTTTTTTTTTTTTCTCTCTCTTTTTTGAAACAGGGTCTCACTCTGTCTCCCCAAGCTGGAGCGCAATGGCACAGTCTTGCTTCACTGTAACCTCTGCCTCCCAGGCTCAAATGGTCTTCCGGCCTCAGCCTCCTGAGTAGCAGGGACTACAGGTCGGCACCACCATGCCTGGCTAATTTTTGTATTTTTAGTAGAGACAGAGTTTTATCGTGTTGGCCAGGCTGCTCTTGAACTCCTGACCTCAGGTGATCCTCCCGCCTTGGCCTTCCAAAGTGCTAGGATTACAGGCATGAGTCACTGCACCTGGTCCCAGTTGGCTTCTTTCAATTAGTGATAGTGATATGCATTTTAGATTCATTCATGTCTTTTGGGGGCTTGACAATTCATTTCTTTTTATCACCGAACAATGTTCCATTGTATGGATGTACCATAAATTGTCTGTTTACCTATTGAAGGATGTCTTTGCTGCTTCCAAGTTTGGCAATTATGAATAAAGCTGCTATAAACACTTGCGTGTAGGTTTTTGTGTGAACATAATTTTTCAACTCATTTGGATAAATACCAAGTAGTAGCATTGCTAGATCATATGGTTACACTATGTATAGTTCTGTAAGAAACTGCCAAACTGTCTTTTAAAGTAGCTACACCATTTTGCATTTACACCACTAATGAATGAGAGTTCCCATTGCTCCACATACATATCCTCACTAGTCTTTGGTGTAGCTAGTGTTTTGGATTGGCGTTTTTTTTTTTTTTTGACGCTGAGTCTCACTCTGTCACCCAGGCTGGAGCGCAGTGGCGCCATGTCGGCTCACTGCAACCTCCGCCTCCTGGGTTCATGCAATTCTCCCGTCTCAGCCTCCCGAGTAACTGAGACCACAGGCACGCGCCACCACGTCCGGCTAATTTTTTGTATTTTTAGTAGAGATGGGATATCACCGTGTTAGCTAGGGTGGTCTCGATCTCCTGACCTCGTGATCTGCCTGCCTAGGCCTCCCAAAGTGCTGGGATCATAGGCAGGAGCCACCGCTCCCGACTGTTTTGGCCATTCTAATAGGTGTGTAGTGATATCTCATTGTTTTAGTTTGCAATTCTCTAGTGACATACATTATTCGCATCATTGCATATGCTTATTTGCCCCCTGTGTATCTTCTTTAGTGCAGTGTCTATCCAGATTGTATGCCCATTTGAAAATTGAGGTTTTTTTTTTTTAAATTGAGTTTTAACAGTTCTTTGTGTATTTTAAATATGAGATGTATGTTTTACAAAATATTTTATCCGAGTCTGTGGCTTGTCTTCTCATTTTGTCTCTCACTGCAGGCTTGACCTCCCAGGCTCAACCTATCTTTCCAATCTCAGCCTCTTGAGAAGCTAGGACCACAGGCATACATCACCTTGCCAGGATAATTTTTGTATTTTTGTAGAGATGGGGGTCTCACTATGTTGCACCAACTGGTCTTGAACTTCTGGCCTGAAGTCATCCTGCTGCCGTGGCTTCCCAAAGTACTGGGATTACAGATGTGAGCCACCATACCTGGCCTATCAAATTTTCCTCCATGGATGGTGCCAGTGTTCTCTTCATCATAGAATTCCTGGTGCTAAAAACAGTACCTGGCACACAGTACATCCACAATAAAGTGTTGTTGAATGAATTTGAAAAATTCAAAATTTATTGATTCACTGACAGAAGAATTCTACTACTGGGAATTTATCTAATAGATAACATGTGAAAAATTTTGTTGTTGTAGCATTGTTTGTAAAAGGCAAATGCTGTTAACAGACTAAATGTCCATCAATAGAGAAAGCATTAGATAACTTTTTGTATACTTATATTGCTAAGTGAAAAAGCAAATTACAGAATAGTCTCAGTTGGATGCCGTAGTCCCGCCCGGTTACCCAGGAGACTGATGCAGGAAGATTGCTTGAGTCAAGGACTTTGAAGCCAGCCTGAGCAACATAGTGAGACCCTATCTCAATTTAAAAAATAAGTTTTTTGGGGGTGCCGGGCGCGGTGGCTCACGCCTGTAATCCTAGCCCTTTGGGAGGCCAAGGTGTGTGGATCACCTGAGGTCAGGAGTTCAAGACCAGCCTGGCCACCATGGTGAAATCCGATCTTAAAAAAAAAAAAGTTTTAAAAACAAAATAACAGTTTTTATAGTTTCAGTGTATGTGAAATATAATAAATCTGCTTTCTGACCCATATTGGGATGTTTCATGCTTTTCAGTGATTCTATCTTTGGGTGATGGATTGAGGAAGGAGAAAAGAACACTTTCACATCAGAGCCTAACTTACTTGCTTAGTTTTTTCCACTTTAATAAGAAGTAAGTAAAATTTCATGATTTTTTTCCTTTTAAATTGATTTATTTTTAAGATTAAAATGTATAGGCCGGGTATGGTAACTCACGCCTGTAATCCCAGCACTTTGGGAGACTGAGGCGAGCATATCACCTGAGGTCAGGAGTTCCAGACCAGCCTGATTAACTTAGTGAAACACCATCTCTACTAAAAAAAAAACAAAAGTACAAAAATTAGCCAGGTGTGGTGGCAGGCACCTGTAATCCCAGCTACTCAGGAGGCTGAAAGTGGGAGGCTCGCATGAGTCCAGCAGATTGAGGCTACAGTGAGCTGACTGTGTCACTGCACTCCAGCCTGGGCAATGTGAAGGCTTTTTAAGTAAAAAGGTGAAAAGGGATATAGATTTATTTGAAAATATCTTAATTATTTAAGGGAAATAAAACATTCTCATATAAAAACATATATATGTTATATATATAAGCGAAAATAACAAAGTATAAAACTAACATTTGTGGTTTGGTAAACATCGTTTTAGTTATTTCTTTATGCCTCTATTCAATTTTACATAAGTGGGCTCATCATATTTATGCTGCTCTATGGTCTGCTTTTTTTCTTTTTTCTTTTTTTTTGAGATAGAGTTTCCCTCTTGTTACCCAGGCTGGAGTGCAATGGCACGATCTCGGTTCACCGCAACCTCCGCCTCCTGGGTTCAAGCAATTCTCCTACCTCAGCCTCTTGAGTAGCTGGGATTATAGGCACCTGCCACTACATCCAGCTAATTTTTGTATTTTTAGTAAATCCAGGGTTTCACCATGTTGGCCAGGCTGGTCTCGAACTCCTGACCTCATGATCCACCCGCCTTGGACAATGTGCTGGGATTACAGGTGCAAGCTACTGCACCCAGCCCAGTGGATTTCTTTCTAAATAAATAAATATGCATTATTTGAATAGGCTGTATATTGTATTTTTTACTTTACACTAGTCACTTATTTTTGAGCACTATAAACAATGCTGCCTCATTCATTTAAAAAATAATAGGCATGAAATAACATTTTAAATATATATGTAAAATATAATAGCAATACTATGATGAATAATGTACCCATCATCTAATCAGCATTACTTTGACGGCCTCAATCACATTTCTTTTCCTGGCCTTTATGATGTAAATGCTATTTTGGATTTTGGTTTATTATTACTTTGTTTTTCTTTATATTTTTATCACATTCATTTGCATTCTAAACAACATATTTAGTTTGCAAGTTAATGGACGTCACATGTATGGAATCCTCCTCTGTAGGTTGTATGTGGTCAGTTCTTTTTTTTTTTTGAGACAGAGTTTTGCTCTTGTTGCCCAGGCTGGAGTGCAATGGCGCTACCTTGGCTTGCTGCAACCTCCGCCTCCCAGATTCAAGTGATTCTCCTGCCTCAGCCTCCCAAGTAGCTGAGATTACAGGCATGTGCAACCATGCCCAGGTAATTTTGTATTTTATTAGAGACGGGGTTTTTCCATGTTGGTCAGGTTGGTCTGGAACTCCTGATCTCAGGTGATCCGCCCACCTTGGCCTCCCAATGTGCTGAGATTACAGGTGTGAGCCACCTTGCCAAGCATGGTCAGTTCCTTTGGTCAATATGTACCTCCTGACATTCTTTAATGTTGTGGGTAGGAGGAGTTGTTCTTTCCACGGAGGTATGATATTCTATTGAATAAATAATTCTATTTCCTCTGTGAAATGTCTCTCAAGTCTTCTGCCTTTTGGGGAGAAGGGACTGTTTGTCTTTCCATTATTGATTTGCTTGAGTTATTTATATCTTTACATATTCTGGATTTGAATATTTTGTTAGTTGTAAATACACATGTTGTAAATATCTTCTCCCTATGGATGGTTTGCTTTCCCCCCTTTGATGGTAACTCTGTATAATACCGAGCTCTGTGTGTGTGTGTGTGTGTGTGTGTGTGTGTGTGTGTCTGTGTGTGTGTGTGATGGAGTCTTGGTCTGTCGCCCAGGCTGGAGTGCAGTGGCGCGATCTCAGCTCACTGCACCCTCTGCTTCCTGCGTTCAAGGGATTTTCTTGCCTCAGCCTCCCGAGTATCTGAGATTACAGGCATGCAAGGGGTTTCGCCTTGTTGGCCAGGCTGGTCTTGAACTCCTGACTTCAGGTGATCCACATGCCTCGGCCTCCCAAAGTGATGGATTACAGGTGTGAGCTATCGCACCCGGCAATACTGATTCTGACCCAAGGATAAGATGAGTCTTTGCCTTTATTCATATTTTTTTTTTTTTTTTTTTTTGAGACGGAGTTTCGCTCTTGTTACCCAGGCTGGAGTGCAATGGCGCGATCTCGGCTCACCGCAACCTCCGCCTCCCGGGTTCAGGCAATTCTCCTGCCTCAGCCTCCTGAGTAGCTGGGATTACAGGCACACGCCACCATGCCCAGCTAATTTTTTGTATTTTTAGTAGAGACGGGGTTTCACCATGCTGACCAGGATGGTCTCGATCTCTTGACCTTGTGATCCACCCGCCTCGGCCTCCCAAAGTGCTGGGATTACAGGCTTGAGCCACCGCGCCCGGCCTTTTATTCATATTTTTTGTTCTTGGTAGAGTTTTATAATTTTTTCATATGCATTTTTTCACTCAAACTTTTTTGTTTATTCTTACATTATTTTTTATAATATCTAATAGATTATTTTTGCTTTTATATTTTCAAATTAGTTATTTTGGTTTTTGTGCATTGATTATGTAATCGGCTACCTTACTGAGTTACCTCATTTCTTTTCCTTATGAAATGTTGTTATAGCAAAAAAATTTTCATTATTGTAGATAAAAGGTTAAATAATTCATGTTACATCTTTACATTTACTATGGAATATAATACATTGGTTAAAAAGAATAGGCAGAGGCCGGGCGCGGTGGCTCATGCCTGTAATCCCAGCACTTTGGGAGGCCGAGGCGGGTGGATCACGAGGTCAAGAGATCAAGACCATTCTGGTCAACATGGTGAAACCCCGTCTCTGCTAAAACTACAAAAAATTAGCTGGGCATGGTGGCGCGTGCCTGTAATCCCAGCTACTCAGGAGGCTGAGGCAGGAGAATTGCCTGAACCCAGGAGGCAGAGGTTGCGGTGAGCCGAGATCGCGCCATTGCACTCCAGTCTGGGTAACAAGAGCGAAACTCCGTCTCATAAAAAAAAAAAAAAAAAAAAAAGAATAGGCAGGTTGATAAGTACCAACTTGAAAAATCCCCAATCCATACTAGTAAGTGAAAGAAAACATTTACAAAATAATTTTGTAATTATGTTGCCAATTTACTAAAGAAAATGCAGAAAACATGCCTGACACGGTGGTTCATGCCTGTAATCCCAGCACTTTGGGATGCCGAGGCAGGAGGATCACTTGAGGTCAGGAATCCGAGACCAGGCTGGCCAACATGGTGAAACCCTGCCTCTACTAAAAATACAAAAATTAGCTGGGTGTGGTGGTGCACACCTGTAATCCAGGCTACTCAGGAGGCTGAAGCATGAGAAACGCTTGAACCTAGAAGGCAGAGGTTGCAGTGAGCCAAGATTGCACCATTGCACTCCAGCCTGGGAGACAGAGTGAGATTCTGTCTCAAAAAAAAAAAAAAAAAAAAGGAAAATATAGAAAACAAACAAAACAGCCAGGTGCAGTGGCTCACACCTGTAATCCCAGCACTTTGGGAGGCTGAGGCGGGCAGATCACAAGGTCAGGAGATCCAGACCATCCTGGCTAAGATGGTGAAACCGTCTCTAAAAAATAAAATAAAATAAAATAAAATGAAATAAAAATTGAAAAGAAAACAAACAAAACTTGATGGACTCTACAAGTTCCTATATAAAAATTTATGAAGTTGTACATTTAAAAATTGAGTAACTGATTTTATGCAAATTATACCTAAATTAAAAAATGAATACCATCTAAGTTTTCATGTCTATATAAAAATACATAAAGCTCAGTCTGGAATAACACACACCCTACTTTTGGCAGCTGTTCCCTCTGCTTTTCTTCTGCATACTTCTGTATTACTTGAACCTTTTAAAAAGGAGAATCCATTAATTGGATATCTAATAAAAATACAATATTTTAACTCAATAAAATAATTGATCAATTAATGGACAAAATTAACACACAACCAATACAGTTTGGAAGAAAGCAAGCTGCTGAGCATCTATGTAGAGATATACTTGTCTTCACTCTTGGGAAGCATCTCAGAACTATGCTTTCTCTGTTTTTGCCTTTCTAAAGAGAAGTTTACAGTAAGTCATCAGTTAACTTCTGTAAAGGGTTTTTCTCCTATCCTTATCACTAACTGCCTGATAGCTGCATGTGGAGGTGTGATATGAACACCACAGGCACCCTATGAGATGCCTGACCCCACGCTGGGGAGCTGGGGTTTACAAGCACTTGCCTGGAGATGCCTCATTCTTTCCTACATCTGCAGTGGCATGGGGATAATGCAGCTGCCATACACACACACACACACATACACACACACACACACACACACACACACACACACACTTGAGATGGGGTCTCACTCTGTCTCCCAGGCTGGAGTGCAGTGGCATAATCTCAACTCACTACAACCTCTGCCTTCCAGGCTCAAGTCATCCTCCCACCTCAGCCTCCCGAGTAGCTTGGACCACAGGCATGTGCCACCATACGTGGCTAAGTTTTGTATTTTGTTAAAGCCATGTTGCCCAGGCTGGTCTCGAACTCCTGACCCAAGTAATCTGCCTGCCTCAGCCTTCCAAAGTGCTCGTATTACAGGCTTGAGCCACTGCTCCTAGCCAACTGCTAGATATTAATATGCAGTGCCTGTATATTCAGTGTGATTTAAAAAGCAAAAAATAAGAAAAAAAATTCAGGTCATAATAATTTAATACCAAACTGGCAAAGATTTATCTAATGACTTTCCGTAATAGTGGCATGGGGTGAGGGAGCAGTGCCGACAGATGGGGCTGGAGAAGTTAGCAGAAGCCAAAAGAGACAGAGCTTTGTCAAACACATTAAGGAAATCATCCCAAGGACAACGGCAAGCCAGTACTGGGCCTCTGTCAGGGCGTCACCTCCTCTGACTGCTCTAAGGGGAATACACTGAGAGGCAACAAGACTGGAAATGAGTTGAGCAGTTAGGAGTTTGTGCAGTAATCTGGGCGAGATATTTTAGCCTCTTGGAAGCATGAGATAGCACTGGGGATGGAGACAAGTGGATGAGTAGAGGGATATTGAAGAGAGAGATCTGGCCGGGCATGGTAGCTCAAGCCTGTAATCCTGGCACTCTGGGAGGTGGAAGCAGGAGGATCACCTGAGGTCAGGAGTTCAAGACCAGCCTGGCCAACATGGCGAAACCCTGTCTTTACTAAAAATACAAAAATCAGCTGGTTGTTGGTGGCACACACCTGTATTCCCAGCTACTGGGGAGGCTGAGGCAGGAGAATCGCTTGAACCTGGGAGGCAAAAGTTGCAGTGAGCTGAGATGGTGCCACTGCATGGGCAAGAGAGCAAGACTCCGTCTCAAAAAAAAAAAAAAAAGGCCGGGCGCGGTGGCTCACGCCTGTAATCCCAGCACTTTGGGAGGCCGAGACGGGTGGATCACGAGGTCAAGAGATCGAGACCATCCTGGTCAACATGGTGAAACCCCGTCTCTACTAAAAAAATACAAAAAATCAGCTGGACATGGTGGCGCATGCCTGTAATCCCAGCTACTCAGGAGGCTGAGGCAGGAGAATTGCCTGAACCCAGGAGGCGGAGGTTGCGGTGAGCCGAGATCGCGCCATTGCACTCCAGCCTGGGTAACAAGAGCGAAACTCCGTCTCAAAAAAAAAAAAAAAAAAAAAAAAATAGAGAAAGAGAGAGAGATCTGACAGGTCTTGGTGATCAATTTCATATATCCTAAAAGGGAGGAGGGGTGATGGTGTTCCCTCTATTAGCTAGGGTTCAATCAGTAAAGCAGACCCTGGGCATTGCGGAAAAAAAGAATTTATTGCTAAAATTAGTTTGTGGGAGAAGCTGGTCAACTAAACATCTGAGAAGAGGAGTTGGAGCATCAGGGAAGTCCTTAACCAGTCAGTCTGAGCAGCCAGGAACATCCAGATGCCAAAGTTGGACAATGATGGGGAAGCTGATGGGGAAGTCCAGAGGAAATGTTTGCTTCTGTGGACCCACAGACGGGTGCCATCTAATAGGCCTGGGGCTGCTATTGGTGAGCAAGACCTGGAGCTGGAGGAAAAGCTGGAGGCAGAGTAGTGGGGAACAAAGGACAAGCAGAAACATGCTAGACACTTCGGCATCTGTGGGTGAGCTCATTGGATGAAAACAGCTTTCCAATATAGACCCCAAAGTTTGAAATATTAAGATTCCTTCTTGGCCAAATTTAACCTGGAACCACACAGGAAAAAGGATTCTCTGAGACGTTCCAGTTAAAGTAAGTTGATGATCAAAGAAGATTCTGGAAGGAAGGTTAGTGAGTTCCATTTTGAACATGTCAACTTTGAGTTGACTTTGATATCTCTTCAGGGAGACACCTAGTTGACAGTTGGGCTTGTCCAAACTTCTTCAGCATTGAGACCACCTGCTCTAGTAATCTTGTTTTAAGTCAGCCTCGGGGTGAGGGAGTGGCACAGCTGTGGATCAAAGATTTAGGAACTAAAGATATTAGCCAGGAGTGAAGGCAGGGGAAATAATTGTAAAAGCCAGTCCAGTCAAGAACTACAACTCTCAGGCAGTTACTTGAGACAGCAAGATGGGGAGGACAGGCTCTACAGAGCAGGTAGAGGAGGTGTCCTGGAGAGATGGCCTGAGGAGCTCTAACGCTGCAGGGGAAGACAACCGATTTGTATTGTAAGGATAGCCTCCTAAAATGGCTATTTGAAAGTGCCACAGCTTATAAAAAAATTATTTTATTGTCACCCCTCTTACATTTTCATGCTACTACATAGGCTTAAGACAGTTTATTTATTTATTTATTTGTTTATTTATTTATTTTAAAGACAGGGTCGGCCGGGCATGGTGGCTCACACCTGTAATCCCAGCACTTTGGGAGGCCGAGGCGGAAGGATCACGAGGTCAGGAGCTCGAGACCAGCCTGGTCCATATGGTGAAATCTGGTCTCTACTAAAAATACAAAAAATTAGCTGGGTGTGGTGGCACATACCTGTAGTCCCAGCTACTCGGGAGGCTGAGGCAGAAGAATCACTTGAATCCAGGAGATAGATATTGCAGTGAGCCGAGATGGCGCCACTGCACTCCAGCCTGGGAGACAGAGTGAGACTGCATGTCAAAAATAAAATAAAATAAATAAAAACAATATTGAAAAAAATAAAAAAATAAAAATAAATAAATAAATAAAGGCAGGGTCTCACTCTATCACCCAGGCTGGAGTGGAATGGCACGATCATAGCCGACTGCAGCTGACTGCCTCAAACTCCTGGGCTCAAGTGACCCTCCTGCCTCAGCCTCCCGAGTAGCTAGGACTACAGGTGTGTGCCACAATGCTCATTTTTTTGTTTGTTTGTTTGTAGCGATGGGGGTCTCGACATGTTACCCAGGCTGGTCTTGAACTCCAGGCCTCAAGCAATCCTCCTGTCTTGGCCTCCCAAAGTGTTGGGATTACAGACATGAGTCCCTGTGTCCAGCAGTAAGACAGTATATACATATGTAGAGAAAGAGAGAGAGAGAGAGAGAGAGAGAGAGAGAAATGGAAGAACTCACATATTTATTACTGAACCCAGCCAACCAGTGCCTTCATAGCACACACAGAGAGAAAAAATATATTCCCAATAAAACATGTTCAACTGTCCAGAAAGCGGTAACATTTTCAGCTTGCTATGGTAAAGTAGTCGTGACCTTCACACAACGTAAATATGTGTGTCGTCTCAAGTGCAGTTCCTTATAGACCCAGCTTGGTTCTTCTCCAATGCCTCCTTTTGGAGTTCTGATTTTATTACCGGTTTTCATCAGAAACCACGGGGGAATGGGATGGTTTTGCTTTTGTTTCTTGGCCAGAAAATGTTTAATCCTGAAGGTTTTGTGAGAAGACAAGTGAGAAGCAGAGTCAAGCACACACCATGAGGGTGGAGAAAGGAAGGGAGAGTAAGAAAGACTATATTTAATAAATGCTCCTCCTTTCAGAAATTCCAAAGTTTACTTTATATAACTTGTGATGTTATTGCTTCACAGTCCTTCTGAATCACAAAGTGAGTTCTGACTGAGGTTCCAGGTGATGTACTAAACATTCCACACAGGGAGCTCTACCCTCAAGTCAGGGGAACGCCCATCACTGCTCTCATCACTATCCCCACTGCTTCAGCCACGGCCGTCACGTTCACCTCTACCCTCACCATCACCATCACTTTCAAGTGGGAGAAACTGAGGCCAGGGAAAGGGGACGAAGGGAGGGCAAAGAAAGATAATTCCAAAGGAACATGAGCATCAATAATGCTTTAAGGTAAACATTCTTAATTTTTGGGGGGATAATAAGTATAGCCAATGAATAGTTATATCTATAGTATCTTTTTTCCTTCACTTTCTTAGTTATCAGATGACACCTTGGCTTCCTGTTTCATCTCATATATTGAAGAGTGATATATCCCTCTACCTTATACAAAAGAGGACTTGCATTCCTCTCTATGCTCTTATTCTGATGTATTTATATTTAATTAAATAATTCTATTTTTAAATTTTTATTTATTTATTTATTTTTGAGACAGAGTCTCACTCTGTCACCCAATCTGGAGTGCAATGAAGCGATCTCGGCTCATTGCAACCTCCGCCTCTGGGTTCAAGTGATTCTCGCACCTCAGCCTCCCAAGTAGCTGGGATTACAGGCTCCCGCCACCATGCTCAGCTAATTTTTGTATTTTTATTGGAGACAGGGTTTCGCTATGTTGGCCAGCTGGTCTTGAGCTCCTGACCTCAAGTGATCTGCCTGCCAAAGTGCTGGGATTATAGGTATGAGCCACCATGCCTGGCCTATTTAATCTGTTATTGTGAGTGAACAAACATATGAATGATGGCCCATGTGTGATAGAGCTGTATATGAAAAAACGAAGTTCCGATATAAGTGACTTCAGATCAAATCATAGTATTGTGGTGCCTTATATACTGTCCCAGTAGTCCATCAAGGCTCATAAAACTACATTCTTTACATGAATATTACAAAAAAATAGCAATTAAAATATATTTATATATTTTGGCTGAAAGCACTCAAAGGCCTTGACAGACCCAGTTTCTTCCCCTACTTCTCTGCTTGTCTATCCATTTCTTCTGCTGGGTCCTCTTGCTCCTTCTTCCAGCTAACTGATCATTCCCTTGGATATTGCCTTGGACTCCTTGCTAATATGTCTCAGCTGTGAGTTTTCCTAGTTCATTTTCTCAGGTCTCATTATGCCATTCCTAGCCAGATGAAGGGCTAGGTTCCCAGTTGGGCACAATAATGGGGCTTTGTCCTTGGCTCCACCTGACCTGTTTCATTCTCTTATTAATGACCTGGATGAGCATATGGACAGCACTGCGAATTTTTCCCCTCATAGCTTCAAGGGCAGGGCGCATCCTTATCCATCTGTGAATCTCAGCACCTTGCACGGTAGCTGGCCTATCGTAGGTATTGAAGAAGTGATTGGATGCTAATCAAATTTGCCAAGACTGAAGTATTTATGGGTGAGTTATATAATTTGGAGATTGGCATTAAAATACTACTGCACAAATTGTGATAAAATTAAATAACATAGGCTGGGTGCAATGGCTTACACCTGTAAACTGGCACTTTGGGAGGTAGGGGTGGGCGGACCACTTGAGGTCAGGAGTTCCAGACCAGCCTGGCCAACATGGTGAAACTGTGTCTCTACTAAAAATACAAAAATCAGCTGAGCATGGTGGCAAGTGCCTGTAGTTCCAGCTACTCAGGAAACTGAGGAAGAATTGCTTGAACTCAGGAGGCAGATGTCAGTGAGCCAAGATTGCACCATTGCACTCCAGCCTGGGTGACAGGGCGAGACTCCGTCTCAAACAAAATAAAATCACATAAAATAAGATGGATGGGGATATAGATGAAACAGGAGTAAACAAATGTTGACAACAGTTGAAGCTGGTGATGAGTCTAGGGGGACTTATTATACCCTGATTTTTGTGTAATTTTTAGATTTTCCATTAAAAAAAGGAAAAAAATTGTTGGTGAGGAAAGCCATGAAGGCTTCCCAATAAGCAAATAGTTCCAGAAGTAGTTATGATGTGGACATTTGTAAATAAAATTTTGCTATAAGGATAAGTAGCTGTATCCAATACGGTTGTACACTTCAGGAAATTAAATACATTATTTGTTTTTGCTGCTTTATTAGCAGCAAAACGTTTCAAATTTATCAGCGCTTTGCTTGCTTCTTTAATTTTTATTTATATTGCCATGTGTAAACCGTGTATGAAAGTTGCTGAAGCCGTTTTGCCTATCACATAGTGCACTATTTTATTTATCATTTATCATAGAAGGCTTTCCTTCCTAGAAGTGATTTTTGCATAATTTACAGAATTCAAATTCTACTGGCTAGCACCTTAAAGATATTTACCTATTTTCTATGGCCATTACATTATTTTACATTCGTTTTTAATTTACATATATTTCTAATTGTTTTATTTATCCAGCTCACATTTTATTTTTAATTTAGCATACTTTTTGTATTTTTTTGAGACAGGGTCTGGGTCTGTCACCCAGGATGGAGTATAGTGGCACTATCATAGCTCTCTGAAACCTCAAAATCCTGGGCTTAAGTGATTCTCCCCATTCAGTCTCCAAGTAGCTAGGACCACAGGCGTGTCCAGTTAATTCTTAAGTTTTTGGTAGAGAAGAGGTCTCACTGTGTTGCTCAGGCTGGTCCTCAACTCCTGGTCTCAAGCAATCCTCTCACCTCTTTGAGATTATAGGCGTGAGCCACTGCACCTGGCCACGTTCGTTTTCTCTTAAACCATGTAACATAGCTGCAACTAAGTGATGATATAAACAACTTACCACAACATATTAGTAAATATGCATTACACAATTCTCAAATACAGGTCGTTGAAACAATCCTCTCTCATTGATCTCCTACGTAGAGCACATTTCTTCCTAAGCATTGTAATTTCATGTCTTTCTGTAAAGTATTTTTATTTGGCATCGTTCTCAGTGTCTTTTTAACTTAGAACAGAATGAGCAGGGATTTTTTTGAGCGTCCCCTAGGTACCGTTTCACCATTTACCTCATTTGAAGCTGAAAGCAACCTCGTGCACTTTACAGATAAGAAAGCAGATGTGGCCATTTTATTTATTTTTTTTGAGACAGAGTCTTGTACTGTTGCCCCGGCTGGAGTGCAGTGGCGCAGTCTCAGCTGCAACTTTCACCTCCCAGGTTCAAGCAATTCTGCCTCGGCCTCCCAAGTACCTGGGATTACAGGTGCCCGCCACCATGCACAGCTAATTTTTTCTATTTTTAGTACAGACAGGGTTTCACCATGTTGGCCAGGCTGGCCTCAAATTCTTGACCTTGTGATTCACCCGCCTCGGCCTCCCAAAGTGCTGGGATTATAGGGGTGAGCCACTGCCTCTGGCCTAAATTTTGTATTTTTGGTAGAGATGGGGTTTCACCATGTTGGCCAGGCTGGTCTCGAACTCCTGACCTCAAGTGATCTGCCCACCTCGCTCTCCCAAAGTGCTGGTATTACAGGCGCAAGCCACCACACCCGGCCTTGTATTTGCTATACTTTTATTTGACTGGCAGCATAGTAGGTTTGTTGACACCAGCATCACCACAAACACATAAGTGATGTGTTGCACTTTATGACATTGAGGCAACAATGATGTCACTCGGCAATAAGCATTTTTTGGCTCCATTATAATCTTGTGGTACCACTGTTGCATATGGTCCATCATTGCCTGAAACATCATTATGCAATACATGACTGTATGTCCATATTAGAAATCAGAATGTCAGGTCTCAAATATATACTTTCACATGTCTAAGGGAAAATATTATGCTGATTTCTCTGAGTGTTTAGATGCCTAGTTGACTTTGTGGAATTTTTGCCTAATTTATTTCAGGCAGACACAGGTCAATCACCAATTAATTTAGTACTTACATGTTTTTTGAGGAATGTGAATCAGAATATTTAAATCTAGGCTTCTATAAGAGTGTGAGGAGCCAAATCAAATTGCAATGATAAGAGCTTGCTTGAAGAGATTTTCACTGCATCATCCTTGTATGAAAATATCTTTCGTCCTATTTGCAGAGTGTTTTGGAAATCAAGAGAATGGAATACGAAAACATCGACATTTGATACAGATGAGTATATTTCACTTTTACCCAAAAGAAGACGTTCTAGAAGGAAAAGGTCAAGAGCACTGAGAGACACCAAAAGCCATGAAGAGGAACAGGTCTATGAGCAAGTGACCACATTACCCTGTTTCATATGCAAGCAAGAAATTGACCTATCTGGTATTTTTCTCCATAAGAAGCAACATGTAGCTCTGGCCACACTGGGTTTCCAATGGATGGGTGGAAAGAAACCACAGCCCTCAGTGATTGCTGTTCAGAGACAGTTCATGATTTCTAAACTACTGTCATCTTTTATGCTCACTGAAAAAACCCTACAGAGCATTAATAATGCTTTTGAGCTGCTTTGGAAAAAACAAATACCACCAGCATACTATAAGATTTTTGATAACATTGACAGGAGTGTTGTATATTCTCAAAAAATATGTCATCTATTAATTAAAGGAGTGGGCATTTGTGAAGACAGGAATTCTACATGGAAAGCTGACATGAATGATAAATTCACTGTAGTGAGTAATTTTGGTAATAAACCTAATGTGTGTTTTTTCGGCTTGTTTGATGGACATCATGGTGCCTCAGCGGCAGAACTTACATCAGTGGAACTCCCAGTTTTACTTCTCCATCAGCTTTCCAAATTTGATCCTTCTTACCAAATGACAACTGATGAGCGGCAAATAATCAAGTCCTTTTGCACCGTGTTTAGAGAAGAATACACAGCAATAGAAGACCTCTTTTCTGCTATAAACAAAGCAGATGCAGTGAGATGTGAGTTTGAGGACATACACAAAGCCTTTGCAAAAGCATTCTGGAGAATGGATAGGCTTTTACGTCTTGGAAGAAAAGAAGTGTCCAGGGTTCAATGGAGTGGCTGCTCTGCAGTTACTTGTATATTGGAAGGAGAACCTAAAAGTCCTTATAAGAATTGGAGAAGAACAAATAACCATGATGGGTTGGCAGAGAGCTCCTCTTCCCAGGAGATGCCAAAAATAATTTCTGGAACATTACATGTTGCAAACACCGGTACGTACATCGAATAGCACCAAATAACACCTTTACAATTTTGGTTCCTTGCAGCAAAACCCCTCATGCTTTCAGAATTTTTTATGATCTATTATTTAGTGACTTATTAGTACCTAGAAATTGCATCGATCAATATAAGAAACAACAAGGCCGGGCGCGGTGGCTCACGCCTGTAATCCCAGCACTGTGGGAGGCCGAGGCGGGTGGATCATGAGGTCAAGAGATCGAGACCACCCTGGTCAACATGGTGAAACCCCGTCTCTACTAAAAATACAAAAAATTAGCTGGGCATGGTGGCGCGTGCCTGTAATCCCAGCTACTCAGGAGGCTGAGGCAGGAGAATTGCCTGAACCCGGGAGGCGGAGGTTGCGGTGAGCCGAGATCGCGCCATTGCACTCCAGCCTGGGTAATAAGAGAGAAACTTTGTCTCAAAAAAAAAAAAAAAAAAAAAGAAACAACAAATAACCACAAGTTAAATGCAGGTTGCAGGCACAAAAATAATTGTAATTCTTTTTAATTTTTTTTATTTTTGTTTTTAAAGATGGAGTTTCACCATGATGGCCAGGCTGGTCTTGAACTCCTGACGTCAGGTGATCCACCCACCTCAGCCTCCCAAAGTGCTAGGATTACAGGCATGAGCCACCACGACCAGCTGTAATTCTTTTTTTAAGAGGCACAGATAAGATATAATGTGATAGGATGTTAAATTTTCCCAAAGGGGTAGCAATAGAGTTGTTGATAAAGTTGAAAAGCAAAGATACTACATATGCTTAAATCTGAACAAAATTTAAAACATTTTGTACATTTCCTTTTTTCAGAAAAATGGAAAGTTGTTTGCTCAGTTAGTATAGTTGTTTAAATTGGTCAGTTACTCTGGTAACTATATTTGCAATAGGTCATTCTCATGCTCACTGGTCAAGTAGCATTTCTTTCTTTCTTTCTTTTTTTTTTTTTTTTTTAAGACAGGGTCTCACTCTATCATCCAGGCTGGAGTGCAGTGGCGAAATCTCAGTTCACTGCAACCTCCGCCTCCCAGGTTCAAGTGATTCTTCTACCTCAGCCTCCTGAGTAGCTGAGACTACAAGTGCACACCACCACGCCCGGCTAATTTTTGTATTTTTAGTTGAGACAGGGTTTCACCATATTGGCTAGGCTGGTCTTGAACTCCCGACCTTGTGATTTGCCCGCCTCGGCCTCCCAAAGTGCTGGGATTACAGGCGTGAGCCACCGCACCTGGCATCTATTTCATCTCAGAGAGAATAATAGTTTATGCCTCAGTTTCTTTTTTTCTTTTTGTTTTATCTCTTTGAGCAAAAACATGCCTCAGTTTTATGAGCATGTACTCCCTTCTTTAAAAAGTTGCCTGTATTGTTTTAAAGTTATTTCAGGAAGTTTAGGAATTTGCCAAAATGGAAAGCTCAGAGGTTAAACTTTTGAGCAAAATTGACATGAGTTTCACACTGAGTTCCATGAGATGCTTCACTGCAGTTATACTACCCTTTTCGTGGATAGAATTATTATTAATGATAGTGTCCACTTACTGAATATTCAATACAGAGTAATTTCCTCATCTAGTCTTACAATAACTGATATCTAGTGATATCTAAGTATTGTTAACCCAATGTTTCAGATGAAAAATTAAAGCCAAAAAATGTGAGATAATTTGTTCAAGGTCTCAGAAGTAATAGGAATTGGAGCTGGAAATCAGTCCTACCATATCATTGCTGCCTCTTACCTCTTAAGGGGGTTGTTTCCAAAGCCTGAGGAGGCTGAGCCTCAGTGAGTGAGACTTTGTGGCAGAGATAGTGTTGCAAGGCCAGATAACCACAAAGAATACTACAATGAATGTCAAGGCCCCAGAAAGTCAGCCTATTTCTGATCCAGCCCTGGTTCTGAGCCTGAAAGGTCAAGGACTCCAGACTAAGCAATACCAAGAAAGTAAGTGCATATCCACTGTCCCAGGGTCTCTGTCATTTCTCACGCTCTGTGCTGAGGTTCCAAATAGTTCATAATCATTTCACATTTAAGGCCAGTCTGTGAACTGATCCATATTCTTGGAATTGGGATCCCGAGAGAAAATACTATTCATTTTAAGAGTCTTTGTAAAATTAATATGACAAATTATGACATATACAGTAAGTGGATACTGTCATTAAATGTCTAGATACAGCCAGGCACAGTGGCTCACGCCTGTAATCTCAACACTTTGGGAGGCCGAGTAGGGCGGATCACCTGAAGTCAGGAGTTTGAGACCAGCCCGGCCAATATGGTGAAGCCCCATCTCTACTAAAAATACATTAAAAAAAAAAAAATTAGCTGGGTGTGGTAGGTACCTATAATCCCAGCTACTCAGGAGGCTGAGGCAGGAGAATCACTTGGGCCTTGGAAGCGCAGGTGGCAATGAGCCGAGATTGTGCCACTGCACTCCAGCCTGGGTGATGAAACGAGACTCTGTCTCCAAAAAAAAAAAGACTGGGTGCAGTGGCTCACGCCTGTAATCCCAGCACTTTGGGAGGCCGAGCAGGCAGATCACGAGGTCAGGAGATTGAGCCCATCCTGGCCAACATAGTAAAACCCCATCTCTACTAAAAATACAAAAATTAGCTGGGCACAGTGGTGGGCGCCTGTAATCCCAGTTACTGGGGAGGCTGAGGCAGGAGAATCACTTGAACTAGGGAATCAGAGGTTGCAGTGAGCTAAGGTTGTGCCACTATACTCCAGCCTGGGTGACAGAGTGAGACTCCATCTGAAAAAAAAATATATCTACACACGCTGCTGTTTGGTTGGCTCTAATCGCCAGGTCAAACAGCTGGATTTAATTTCCAGGCCTACACAATGGTGTTAAGCTGTTTGTATCTAGGCATGCTACATTTTAATAAAAAGACACACGGGTGAAAAAAATTCAAATTGCAAAAGAGAGAACCTGAGGTCATGATTTAGTTACAAAAGTACTTCTGTAAGAAAGAACTGTAAATGACTTTCAGCCATAAAAAAATTTTTACATGAATTTTTCAAGAATTATTTTGTGTTCTATAGAACAGGATTAATTATAGCAAGGAAATTGAGTTTCCTTGTTTAAAATTCATAAAATATCAACATCATCATAACTCTAGAATTAAAAAAATTCTTACCTTATAATGAAATATGCATTCAATGATGAAGCCATTGAATAAATGTTGAATTTGTACATGTGGAAAAAGGTATTGCCAAACTCACATTCTTTTTAAAAATGTTTATCTGAGGCCGGGCGCGGTGGCTCAAGCCTGTAATCCCAGCACTGTGGGAGGCCGAGGCGGGTGGATCACGAGGTCAAGAGATCGAGACCATCCTGGTCAACATGGTGAAACCCCGTCTCTACTAAAACTACAAAAAATTAGCTGGGCATGGTGGCGCGTGCCTGTAATCCCAGCTACTCAGGAGGCTGAGGCAGGAGAATTGCCTGAACCCGGGAGGCGGAGGTTGCGGTGAGCCGAGATCGTGCCATTGCACTCCGGCCTGGGTAACAAGAGTGAAACTCTGTCTAAAGAAAAAAAAAAAAAAAAAATG
>NW_022436944.1:40296918-40432838 GCF_009761245.1 Sapajus apella | reverse complement strand
AAAAAAAAAAAAAAA
The DNA here is from genome assembly GCF_009761245.1 of Sapajus apella. NCBI lineage: Eukaryota > Metazoa > Chordata > Mammalia > Primates > Cebidae > Sapajus > Sapajus apella. The sequence goes on along the minus strand of NW_022436944.1, from coordinate 40,432,823 downwards.
AAATGTTTATCTGTTTTATTGATATATAATCATTATAAATATTTATGGGGTACATGTGGTATTTTGATATATGCATATAATATGTAATGATCAAATCAAGATATTCATCACCTGTATTATCTTTGTGTTGGGAACATTTAAACTCTTCTAGCTATTTTAAGTTATATAGTGAATTATTGTTAACTATAGTCACCCTAATGTGACTATCAAACCCTAGAACTTATTCCTTCTCTCCAACTGTATGCTTGTACTTTTTTTTTTTTTTTTTTTGAAACAGAGTCTTGCTCTGTCACCAGGCTGGAGTGTAGTGGTGTGAGCTCGGCTCACTGCAACCTCCGCCTCCTGGGTTCAAGCGATTCTTCTGCCCCAGCCTCCGAGTAGCTGGGACTACAGGGGCGTGCCACCACGCCCAGCTAACTTCTATATTTTTAGTAGAGAATTGGTTTCACCATGTTGGCCAGGATGGTCTCAATCTCTTGACCTCATGATCCACCCACCTTGGCCTCCCAAGGCCAAGCCAAGATGTTGAATTTTATAAAAAAAAAAAAAAGTTGGTCATCTATTGAGATAATCATATGGTATTTCTCCTTCATTCTGTTGGTAATGTGTCATTTTATTTTTAATGCTGACTGTATTACAAGTTGTCATGGTGGGCTATTGGAAAAAGTTTTCAATTAGCAATAATCACGCCATGGCTAAACCTCATTGGCCATGATACTGCCTCTGCACAAAGTTTCACATTTATTGATTTCTATGTGAACCAGACTTGCATCTCTGGAATAAATCCCACTTGATCATGGTCCTTGATTTTTTTTTAAATATGTTGTTTGATTCAGCTTGCTAGTATTTTGTTGAGGATTTTCACATCTACATTCATCAGGGATATTGGCCTATAGTTTTCTTCTTTGTTGTGTGTCTTTTTCTGATTTTTGGTATCCAGGTAATGCTGGGCTCATGTAATTAGTTAAAAATAATTCCCTCCTCTTCAATTTGCTTGAAATATTTTGAGAATAACTGGTGTTAATTCTTTTTTATACGTTTGGTAGAATTCAGCAGTGAAGCCATCTGGTCCTAGCCTTTTCATTTTGGGGCTTTTTATTACTGACTCAAGCCTACTACTTGTTATTTGTCTGTTCAGGTTTTCTATTTCTTCCTGGTTCAATCTTGGTAGGGTTGTGTGTCTCCAGGTGTTTATCCATTTCCTCTAGGTTCTCTAATTTGTTAGGGTATAGTTGCTCATAATAGTCTCTAAGGATCTTTTGTTTTTCAGTGAGATCTGTTGTAATGTCTTTTTCATTTTTGATTTTTTGGGATTTTCTCTTTTTTCTTGGTTAGGCTAGCTAATGATTTATTGACTTTTAAAATCTTTTCATAAAAACCACCTTTTATTAATCCTGTGTGTATTTTTTAGTGTCTATCTTGGTTAATTCTGCTCTTATTTTTTTCCCCTTCTATTAATTTTGAATTTGGTTTGTTCTTGCTTTCCTAGTTCCCTGTGGTGCACTGTTAGGTTGTTTATTTGGAGTCTATTACTGTACATTTTCCTATTAGTATCACTTTTGCTGCATGCCACAGGTTTTGGTATGTTTTGATTTTCATTTGTTTCAAGAAGTTTATTTCCTTTTTAATTTCTTCATTGACCCTATGATTGTTCAGGAGCATGTTATTTAATTTCCATGTATTCATATAATTTCCAGTGTTCCTCTTGCTATTGATTTCTATTCCATTATGGTATGAAAAAATAACAATTTTTTAAAAAATCATGTCTCTAACTTTTGAACATATGGAATACAGTTATAATAACTGATGTTCATGCCTGCTAATTGTAACATCTATGCCATTTTGGAGTTGGTTTCAATTGATTGACTTTTCACTTATCATGGGTGTTATTTTCCTTCTTATTTGCATGCCTGGTGTACTAGCTTCCTAGGGCTGCCATAACAAATTACCACAACTTGGTGGCTTAAAACAGCAAAAATTTATTCTCTCATGCTTCTGGAGGCCAGATGCCTGAAGTCAAGGTGTCCACAGGGCCATGCCTCTTCTAGGGTAGAATCTTTCTTTGGGTCTTCCAGCTTATGGTAGCTCCAGGCATTCCCTCACCCACAGCTGCATAATTCCAGTCCCTCCTTGACTTTCGCATGGCGTTTTACTGTTCTGCCCATGTGTCTCTACTCTATGTATCTCTTATAAACACATTTCTCATTGGAATTCAGGCCCGCCTGGTTAATCCAGGATGGTCTTATTTCGAGATCCTTAATGATAACTGCAAAAACAGTTTTTTTCCAACAAGATCACATTGACAGGTTGTGCGGATAAATGTGTGTTTTTGGATATATGATCTTGAGCTTTGTTTTGGGATGAAACTACTTGGAAATAGTTTGATCATTTTAGATACTGTTTTTTTTTAAATTTGTCAGGCAAGTCCAGGGCGGTGTTGAGTTTGCTCTAATTATTCTCTACTACTGAGGCAAGACCTTCCTAAGTAAGCTACCTAATGATTCATGAATTTTACGTCTTTTCAGTCTGGCTGGTTGGAACAGGAATTATTCTCCCAACCCTATGAGTCCTCAGCAATGCTCCTTTTAATCCTTTTCAAATGTTTCTTTCCCCAGTGTTGTGGAGTTTCCTCACACACATGTATTCACCAGTACCCATCTAAACACTTAAGACCCACTTGAGAAAGACCCTCTAAAGATATCTGGAATTCTCTGTGCAGCTCTTTTCTCTCTGGCATTCTGTCCTCAGCAAGCTCTAGCTGCATTGCTCTCCCTGGACTCTTGGCTCTGTCTCTTCAAAACAGATAAAAGTGTAAATCCAGTCACTGTTATTGTATCTTGACCAGAAAGATAAGAAATTCCAAATAATTTATGTTTTGGGGAATTATTTGAGAGCTGTCATCCAGAGTACTGCATTTGCTCCTGCCTGGTATCTGCCTGTTGACACTATCAATATGTACTAAGGGATCATTTGAGGCTTTCAGACTACAAATACATGACGATTGGTGGTTTCACATTCTTTTTTTTGTAGAGATGAGGCCTCGCTATGTTGCCAAGGCTGGTCTCGAACTCATGGACTCAAGTGATCCTCCTGTCTTGGCCTCCCAAAGTGCTTTGATGCTTTGATAAGCTTTAATTTTCTCACATATTAAAAATGTGATTATCCTTTCCTCACAGGATTACAGATGTGAGCTACAATGTCAAGCCAGTTCCAAGTTCTTTGTGGCTTCCTTTCTTCTTCTCTTTAGCATAATTTGAAATAGTCAATTTTTCTGTAGTCTAAGTGGTGGCAAGAGGCATAGGTTTACTTTTGGTTCACTGTTTCAGTGAGGCCATCGTCCTTTGGGGTCCTAGCTTTGTTGTGGTGAGCCACTTAGTCTCACTAAAATGGACAAGCCCTAGGTTTTGTCTTCTGTTTCATAATCCTGTTTTTGGTTTTTTTAAGATGGAGTCTTGCTCTGTTACCCAGGCTGGAGTAGAGTGGCTCGATCTTGGTTCACTGCACTCTCTGCCTCCCCGGTTTGGGGTCCAAGTGATTCTTCTGCCTCAGCCCCCCGAGTAGCTAGGATTACAGGCATGTGCTGTCACACCCAGGCCAGGCTGGTCTCAAACTCCTGACCTTAAGTGATCCACTGCTTTGACCTCCCAAAGTGCTGGGATTATAGGCATGAGCCACTGCCCCTGGCCACCCTGTGAAAACTCAGTGTGGATTTATTCGGCTCAATACATGGTCTCAGGTAAAAGCTGGTTTCTTCTCTTGGTATACTTGAGTTTAGTCATTATTCTTCTCGAGTATTTTGTACTTGCTGCTATATTATCCAGGATATTTACTTGTTCTCAGTGGAAGGGTCAATCTAAGACCCAGACTGCCCCAGTGCTGCTCCTTTTTAATATTTGAGTGTTTTAGTGTATCTGTTATTCCAACCTTTATGTCTAGATTGTACATTTGTTAATAATTCCTTTTAATGAGGCCCCATAAACTACTTTTATTTCTAATGTTCTAGCTTTCTGTCCCATAAGCTCACAGTAGATTCAGAGACCAGGCACAACTTTATCCACTACTTCTCTATTATTTGCAATTTTCTTTCTTTCTTTTTCTTTTGAGACGGGGTCTTGCTATATAGCCAGGAACCCCTAGCCTCAAGCGGTCCTCCTGCCTCAGCCTCCCAAGTAGCTAGGACTTCAGCACCACCATACCTGGCTATCACGATTTTTAAATTGGTGCTCACCTGAAGCCCCTTCCCTTCTCTTCTCAAGATTGCCAAGTCACTCCTTTCATCTAATCTTCGAAATCTGTGAGGAAAAGATAATCACATTTTTAATACATGAGAAGACTAAAGCTCATCAAAGCACTATACAAGGATATATAACCAGTGAGTGAGCCAGGACTCCAGTTTTTTAGGCTTGAAGCCTGGTTACTCCAAATGAAGAGTACCACTTTCTCCTGTTTTTAGGGTGTCATTATTATGTGGACTTTTTGTCTTCATTCATCACTAATGCTGTATTTACAGACCTCATTTTCTTTCCTGTCTAGATGCAATTGTTTCCATGGGTGTGAAAATGTGTTCATTTGGACTAGTTTCATAAGTTGTTTTTAAAATTATCTCCACCCTTACATTTTACCCTAAAGTCTAACTCGACTCCAGAATCTCCTTCAATTTTGTGCAGGAAAAAAGCCAAATTCTTTTTTTTTTTTTTGAGACGGAGTTTCACTCATGTTACCCAGGCTGGAGTGCAATGGCGCAATCTCGGCTCACCGCAACCTCCGCCTCCTGGGTTCAGGCAATTCTCCTGCCTCAGCCTCCTGAGTAGCTGGGATTACAGGCACGCGCCACCATGCCCAGCTAATTTTTTGTATTTTTAGTAGAGACGGGGTTTCACCGTGTTGACCAGGATGGTCTCGATCTCTTGACCTCGTGATCCACCCGCCTCAGCCTCCCAAAGTGCTGGGATTACAGGCTTGAGCCACCGCGCCCGGTGAAAAAAGCCAAATTCTTAACACTGGCGTTTTATATTTCTTCCCTTCCCCTTCTCCCTTTTTTTTGACGGTGGTGCTGGGGAACCCATATTTACAAGCCTGATTCTGAGAACTCATTCAACAAATACTTCACAAAATAAAATAAAATTCAACAAATTCAGCTTCTTTGGCTCAAACTAGAGCCCTGAAGAAAAATTGAATATAGACTGTTTCCCCTCACCTTATTTACATGCAACTCTATTTATGCTTTTTAATAATTGTAATTTTTCCTTTCCTCAATAACTATTTCAATTTTTCCAAGTCACCAATGACTACTCTCTTAATTCTGTAATTCTACTTTGCATTTTCTTATAATTCTTTATAAATGGGTCTGAAATGAAACGTTTGTCATTTCCCCTCAATTTCTTTTGGATAGCCTCTGTACCTGCTTTCCCCTTCTTGGAACACTAAATAACCTTTAAGAGTCTACCTACTAAATTAGCTTGAGTCTCACAATAACTTTGACAAATAATACTGTGGGTGAAAACCTATTACTTAGTAAAGTGACCTAATAAAGGCCACACAGACAAAAGGTTGGGATTAAAGTCTGAGTGTGTCAGGCTCCTAAATCCCTCCACTCCCCATGCTGTTTTTCTATACCAGGCTGTCTTATTACCCCTGGGCAATCTTGTGCATCCCAGGTGTGTTTTTATTTTTCCTGCTTCACCCATCATATATGTTTTCTGTGACCACCACATAAAGTTTCTTTTCCTCTTCACTCATTCTTTCTTAAAACTTTTCTGTTCTATTCAACACTAGGTCACCTTTCTGGCTTTATCTGAGAAAAATCTTAGTACTGCCTACTCAGCTCCAGAATCCCCTGGCTGGGATTCCAGAGTTCACTCTGAAGTTTACTGGACTTTTCCTTTTCATAAAAGTTGGTGATAACCCAGTAATCACAGGAGGCAGTCACATCATTACCCTCTGCATAAGAAACACTTTACCTGACTATGCCACTTTTAAAAGGCTTGAGCATCATCTCAAAGCGGCTCTTTTTAATCTCCAAGATTATTGTTCCTAAACACGTTGCTCTTCCAGTAATCCTCTTCCATTTTTGCTCTGAAAACATTTTCTGAAAAGCACAGTCTCAACAAATACTGAAAGCTGTTACCTTTGTCTAGGAATTAAATTCATTTATACTCAGATTAAAATTGTGTAGTGGTCTTCAACACAGTTCACTGCTTGGTCAGCTGTTCTCACTTCCTCCAAACAGATGTTGGAAGAAACTTTTTTAAAAGCCAAATTGCCCTTTCTCTTAAACTATCCGAAGGCTGTTTCCTCTCCACTTCTCCAGACTATGTGGACATAACAGTGATATTTAATAATCTTCCTCTAATTTCCCATCTTCATGGAAACCTTTTGTTCATTATCCTGTTCAAGCTTTCAGCTTAATATAGCACTTGACTTCAAACGCCGTTTGTAGCTGACAGCATGTGCCACTAACTGTTTACAAAATGAAACTATTGACTCTGCACATCTAATTTTTTAGTTCATTCTGTTAGTAGTCTTCCTGAGCCTGAATCTTACTCACCCTCTACTTCCTGGGTTATATACACAAATAATTAAGAAATGCTGGCTTTTTCTCCTTCACTTTTTCTTTCCTTCATGCACCATTCATACAGGTGCTGCCAGGTGCGGTGACTGGCACCTTTAATTCCAGCACTTTGAGAGGCCAAGGTGGGAGGATCGCTTGAGCCCAGGAGTTTGAGACCAGCCTGGGCAACATAGCAAAATTCTGTCTCTACTAAAAAATACAGAAATTAGCCGGGTGTGGTGGAACACACCTTTAATCCCAGCTACTCGGGAGGCTGAGGTGGGAGGATTACCTGAGCCCAGGGAGGTCAAGGCTGCAGCGAGCCCGCGATCATGCCACTACACTCCAGCCTGGATTAGAGTGAAACCCTGTCTCGAAAAGAAAAAAAAAAAAAAGCATTATCTCCCTTTCTAATGGGTAGGGCAAGAACTGCAACCAGGATTTAATGTCCTTTATCCTAGAATATTTTATTGTGCTGAACCCAGAGGATGGTCACAAGTAATAAAATGGGCCAAGATGGTATGTCCTACTCTTTTTTTTTTTTTTTTTTTTTTTTGATGGAGTTTCGCTCTTGTTACCCAGGATGGAGTGCAATGGCGTGATCTCAGCTCACCGCAACCTCCGTCTCCTGGGTTCAGGCAATTCTCCTGCCTCAGCCTCCTGAGTAGCTGGGATTACAGGCACACGCCACCATGCCCAGCTAATTTTTTGTATTTTTAGTAGAGACGGGGTTTCACCGTGTTGACCAGGATGGTCTCGATCTCTTGACCTCGTGATCCACCCGCCTCGGCCTCCCAAAGTGCTGGGATTACAGGCTTGAGCCACCACGCCTGGCTGTCCTACTCTTTAGCACAGGAAAAAACAGGCAAATAGTGCACGAGGCTACACTGGTCAAGCTCTCTACAGAGGTAACTAAAATAAAAATAACCTGTTTACCATCCTTCAATTGTAAATACATATTTCTATTAAACTATTTTCAAATCACACAGCAGGAAAACAATGCTTTTTCTTTTTGTTAAAATGGGCTTTGGCTGCCACATGTAAATATTTACGCAGTCAACGGATTTGACTATTCTGAGCCAAATTACGTCCCTTTTGTTTTCAGAGATATGGCCACATTAATTCATATTTATGTACACATATAAAAATTGTTCTAATTTAAGAGGTACTGAACCATATGTACTCCTAACAATTCCATTTACTCAGTTAGCACGTTAAGTACCACTCCATGTTGCTTTGCTGATAGAGTGATGATTTATAATTCAGCAAAAGTCAAGATTTTACTGACTTAACGTTCCACAAAATCCAAGTAGAAAAACCAACGGTAAGATAACGTAAAATATTAATAACCAAACTATAAAGGAGGGACCCTATAACCTAGAACTACAATTTATGTAGTTGTTTCCAAAATATTTTTCACAAATACCATCTTTTAGTCCCAATCTAGTAGCTCGGCTATTAAAAATTTCTATTATGTAAATGAGCCAATAGTTTGTCTATATCTGACACTAATGCTGTACCAATTTAGGCTCCTCTGTCATGCAGGCTTGAGTGCAGTGGTGCGATCTCGACTCACTCCAACCTCTACCTCCAGGGTTCAAGCAATTCTCGTGCCTCAGCCTCCCGCGTAGCTGGGATGACAGGTGTGCACTACCACACCTGGCTACTTTATTTAGTAAAGACAGGTTTCACCATCTTGGCCAGGCTGGTCTCAAACTCCTGGCTTCAAGTGGTCCTCCTGCCTCAGCCTCCCAGAGTGCTGGAACTACAAGCATGAGCCACCACACTGGCTACCAATTTAGGCTTTCCAACTATACTACTATACTAGTTGCATAGACCTCAATCTTTTTTTTTTTTTTTTTTTTGAGTCTTGCTCTGTCACCAGGCTGGACTGCAGTGGCGTGATCTCAGCTTACTGCAACCTCTACCTCCTGTGTTCAAGCAATTCTTGTGCCTCAGCCTCCTAACTGGAATTACAGGCGTGCGTGCACCACCATATCTGGCTAATTTTTTGTATTTTTAGTAGAAATGGGGTTTTACCATGTTGCCCAGGCTGGCCTCAAGCTCCTGGCTTCAAGTGATCTGCCTGCCTCAGCTTCCCAAAGTGCGGGGATAACAGGTGTAAGCCACCACACCTGGCCTTGGACCTCAATCTTCTAAGGCTCAATTATTTTACCTAAAAAACTGTGGGTCTAGAACTGAACTCCTTCTGCATGCAACTAAATGATCCCAGGCACAGCATCACATTTAAAACCGGAATATTCTATGTAAATTTGGCATCCTATTCCAGGAATTTTAAATCTCAAAGACACTATGATATTCAAATATCATCAACCCCATCTCAGCAGTTTAGGTAACTTTTTATAAATCACAAATGATTTCGTTTCAAGAATAAACAATATGTAATTATATGTGATTTTTACCTAAATACTTAGGGAAAATCAATTTTTCCTAACTAAAAAATTCAGTGGTTCTAAAAAAAAAAAAATACACCAAAGAAAGTTACAGTAATGTAACCACACTTGTCTGTTCAGATCATGTTTAAACTGTAAAGATTTCAATGAAGCACACCATCATGGATTCATTTGAACCATGAAAAAACTACAACCAACTTTTAAGATTTCAGTTTCCAACCAAAGGGTTTAATGGTGGCTGCCTATTATTCATGTAATATGTTAATAACATTTTTTTCTTCAGAGGACTGATTGGCTTTTTAAAATTTATATATTACAGGAACCTAGTAAGACTAACATTAAGTGGCATTCTAATTTTTTCATCACCCATGACCTAAGTACATCCAAGATTTAACTTTTATCAGTTACATAACTGTCATTCTATTTTTTAAAAAATTGAAGTTTGTAACCAGGTGCTGTGGCTCATGCCTGTAATCCCAGCACTTTGTGAGGCTGAGGTGGGTGGATCACGAGGTCAGGAGTTCGAGACCAGCCTGGCCAACAAGGCGAAATGCCATCTCCACTAAAAATACAAAAACTTGGGTGTAGCCGCACGTGCCTGTAATCTCAGATACTGGGGAGGCTGAGGCAGGAAAATCACTTGAGCCCAGGAAGCAGAAGTTGCAGTGAGCCGAGATCACGCCACTGCACTCCAGCCTGGGCGTCTAAAGACTCCGTCTCAAAAAACAAAACAAAACAAAAATCAAAGTTTGTGTTTCAAATTGAAAAAGGACTTACCTTCCAAATGCCCATCAATGATAGACTGGATAAGGAAAATGTGGCATATACACCATGGAATACACATATACACCATGGAATACTGTGCAGCCATAAAAAAGGATGAGTTCATGTCCTTTGCAGGGGTATGGATGAAGCTGGAAAGCAGCATTATCAGCAAACCAACACAATAACAGAAAACCTCTCACTTGTAACCTCTCAACTCTCACTCGTTAAGTGGGAGTTGAACAATGAGAACCACGAACACAGGGAGGGGAACATCACACACTGGGGCTTGTTGAGAGGTGGGAAGGCTAGGGGCGGGATAGCAGGGGGTGGGAGGATTGGGGAGGGCTAACATTAGGAGAAATACCTAAAGTAGATAATGGGGGAATGGATGCAGCAAACCACCCTGGCACATGTATACCTGTGTAACAAACTTGCACATTCTGCACATGTACCCCAGAATTTAAAACATAATAAAAATTAATTTAAATTTTTTTTTTTTTTTTTTTTTTTTGAGACGGAGTTTCGCTCTTGTTACCCAGGCTGGAGTGCAATGGCACGATCTCGGCTCACCGCAACCTCCGCCTCCTGGGTTCAGGCGATTCTCCTGCCTCAGCCTCCTGAGTAGCTGGGATTACAGGCACGCGCCACTATGCCCAGCTAATTTTTTGTATTTTTAGTAGAGACGGGGTTTCACCATGTTGACCAGGATGGTCTCGATCTCTTGACCTCGTGATCCACCCGCCTCGGCCTCCCAAAGTGCTGGGATTACAGGCGTGAGCCACCGCGCCCGGCCTAATTTAAAAAATTTATCTTAAAACATTTTAAAAGTCTGCTATATGGAATATATATTGGCTATCAGAAAGTTCAACTAATGACTCACCAATATGAATACTAATTCATTTCATTTAAAAATTTAGAGGTTACTTTGCATTACCCATAATGTTAATGCTAAATGTAGTAGTTTTAAACACTAGAAGTTACTTAACAGTGAGGGATAAACGGACTTGTTTGAAACCTGTATTTACTGTAAATCATTCAGTAGTGATATATTACACATATTTTAAAAACACCTTTAAATAGCCTGCTTTCTGTTTAGCATTGAAACACAGAATTAATAAAGTTAGCAGATTTTGATACAATTAGTTATCCATAGGATAAAAATTTATTCTTTTAAAAAATAATCTTTTAGGTAATGTGCAAGCAGTCTTATGCAGAAATGGGAAAGGTTTTTGCCTCACCAAAGAACATACTACACGAAACACAAATGAAAGAAGAAGAATACTTCAGAATGGAGCAGTCATTAGCGCAAATGAACCATACGGGCTGGTAGAAGGGCAAGTAAAAACTACACGAGGACTTGGATTTCATGGAAATCTCAAACTGAAAAAATCCATTATCCCAGCACCTCAAACTATTTCTGTCCCTATAGATGACTTATGTCAATTCCTTATCTTAGCTACTAATGGACTTTGGGAAGTTTTGGATAAAGAAGAAGTCACTGCCTTGGCAATGACGACATTTCACGTGTATAAAGAAACATACTGTTCTATCACGCATAACAAATCTTCACCATCAAAAGGGCCTCTGCTTTTTTTCAACAGTGAACCAAACTTTACGAAATCACAAAGTAATATCCACGTATTGTTTCAGTATAAATCTGAATCTAAAGAATGTGTGCCAACTAAAAATTCCAAAGAAAATTTGTCTGATTCAAACTATTCTAAATATTCCATTTATAACCCTGAGAATGTAGAAACATTTCCAGCAGAAACAATTCATCATGAACCTTGCAGTGAAAAAGTAACTGACAGACCAACCAGTGTAAATGGTGTGGCAATAAATGAAAAAGAATTAGGCACTAAGAGTTTCTATGAAGATGCAGCTGAGTATGTTAGCCATGAACTTGTAAATGCTGCTTTACTGGCTGGCTCCAGAGACAACATTACAGTTATGGTAATATTTCTCAATGGAAGTATCAGCTTCTGACATAAAAAATAAAGTTCCAATTATCCAGCACACCAAAATATAGTACCATAAAGCAATTCTCCAGTAATCCATATATTAGGATAATTCATCAATACCACACAAATAATTTTATAAACATAGTAAATATAAAAGCAGATATTAGGTTACATAATATCACTTATATACATTAACAGTTTTATGCCAAAAAAGAAAAAAAAAAGAGAGAGAGAAAAACCAATACTTGCTTTTTATACCACTTTATTCCAACCTGAGCACCTCAATATAAAACTAAACACTGGTGAACCGTTTTCCTAATTCTGCATTATCATAAATGTACAAGTTCTCCTAGCAGTCCAACACTTAAATAGATTAAATCATCTCTGACACATGGTAGCTTTCATATAATGAAAATACCTAAAATAATTAGTGCAATATACTGAACTGATCAAAATAAAATGAACTTTGGAAAAGAAGGCTGCAAGATTGTTACTAACATATTGCAATACTTTATGTTACAAATTGTGGGTACGTTGTTTATTATGATTCTAGCCATGGAGGAACAACTGATGCCCCTTCCTGCCAAAGGGGGAGAGAGAAATAATTAGCTGTTTTAGTAACTGTACATTTTGTATACTTTTAAGCAACTCTTAAATATTACAGAAAAGTAATACATATATGGAGACTACAATGCAGTACCCTATTTACAGTACAGCTGAACATCGAATTTAAAATCAAGTTTGAATATACATAATTGTTAGTGCATTGACTATATTATGTCAAAAGGGAACAAAAGCCCCCTCCCTGCCCCAAACAACAAAATCTATGTAATGGCCAGCAGTGATTAATTAGAAATCACAGACACCTGGTTTATTTCATTTTTGTTAAAGAACTCATATGTTTGTAAGGAACACTATCCATTAAGATGCATTTATTAGTTCTCAAATTCCTAGAACAAGATAGGGTTGCATTTTTTTTTTTTTTTTTTTACCCCATTTAAAAAAACAGGACTGGCTATAATTTAGATACCATTAATACTCTTCCCTGCCCCCCGACCCCCACCTTGTATATGTGGGATTATTTTCTTGTGGTTAATTCATTAAAATGTTGAATGTACATTTTAAATACAGGTACCAGGAGAAATGAACATTTGCCTGAATACTACAGCTAAGCATCATAAGTAACTTTAGAATCTTCTTCTAAAAAAAAGAATGTTTTTGAAAAGCTCCAATTAGTAAGTTCCAAATTTTTTTTCACAGGTGACTACTGTACCAGTGTGGAGAAATGGGCTGGTTAACTGTGTGGGTCCAGACAGTCATTTGTCTATATTTCTAGTGATGGGAAATTATTTCCCCTAACCTTCCAATGAAACAAATGTCCACATAGTTCTCATTTTTCCCTATTGCTGAAACATTAGTGAGAGGGACCCATGCATGTTATTAAAAATTAAGTTCAAAACACTTAAAATAATTCTGTATTAGAAACTTGACTCTATCGTAAGTCTCTTCTTTTGGAAGTCATAGTGGGCTGGTTAAATGCTCCAATTCCATTGTTATTAACATTTAGGAAGCAGAAGACTATTCCAGCTAGTTCAAACTAGAGGTTTAGTTACTACAACACTGACTCCTGGTTGGTTGTGTGGGTTCGGTAAGGTCTACTCCTCTTCCTCTGGCGGAATTTGCTCCTGGATTTTGTGGTTCATTCTTTGGCAATTTTTTAGCTGAGAGAAAATGATCAAATAAATAGAATTAGAATATACATATTAATATTAGTTTCATCTGTTTATTTATCATCTTTCTTTCCAGTTAGATTAACCTCAAAGTATCACATAACTATACGTTCATTCTCTTCAAATGTTAAAAGTATCTATTAAATGCCAAAACACTGACTGCTGTCTTAGGGAGTTTGATCTCTCGGGTAATAGTGTTGAGAGAAGGGTAGACAGGAACTGGTTACAGACACAATTAAAACTTAAGGCTGACTAATGCTTTATATAATTCTCTATACAGGTTCACTTAATAGCAGAAAAGTTGTATTTTCTACTCACTATTACTTTTTTTTTTTTCTCAGACAGTCTTGCTTTGTCACCTAGGCTCACCTAGGCTGGAGTGCAATGACGCAATCTCAGCTCACTGCAACCTCCACCTCCTGGCTTCAACCGATTCTCGTGCCTTGGCCTCCCGAGTAGCTGGCGTTACAGGCATGTGTCACCATGCCAGGCTAATTTTGGTTTTTTAGTAGAGACAGGATTTTACCATGTTGCCCACGCTGATCTTGAACTCCTGACCTCAAGTGATCCACCTGCCTTTAGCCTCCTATAGTACAGGGATTACAGGCATGAGCCACGGCACCCAGCCTCATTATTACTTCTATTAAAAAAATCTAAGTCAATAAAGATGATGGCCAGCAAGTTCATAAAGAAGCTCAGCTCATATTAGCATTCTCTAAGGCTGCCACAAACACTTTTTAGACCAAGTCAGGAGAGAAACAAATACCATCGCAATCATCACCTCAACAAAACTTGTCCTCTATTGTGCAACTAATTATCACCCTGAATTATGACAGATCATATCTACTATTTCCTTCCTGGCTTCTCTGGCCTTAAAACATCTACATATATTTTCTCCCTCTCTCTCTCTTTTTTTTTGAGACGGAGTTTCGCTCTTGTTACCCAGGCTGGAGTGCAATGGCGCGATCTCGGCTCACCGCAACCTCCGCCTCCTGGGTTAAGGCAATTCTTCTGCCTCAGCCTCCCGAGTAGCTGGGACTACAGGCACGCGCCACCATGCCCAGCTAATTTTTTGTATTTTTAGTAGAGGCGGAGTTTCACCATGTTGACCAGGATGGTCTCAATCTCTTGACTTCGTGATCCACCCGCCTCGGCCTCCCAAAGTGCTGGGATTACAGGCGTGAGCCACTGCGCCTGGCCCTCCCTCTCTTAAAAAAAGAGACAGGGTCTTACTCTGTCACCCAGGATGAAGCGCAGTGGTGCGATCATGGCTCACTGCAGCCCTGAGTGTCTCACTTTGTTGCCTAGGCTGGTTTTGAACTCCTGGGCTGAAGCAACCCCTTCTGCTTCAGCCTCCCATGTGCTGGGACAGCAAGCACGAGCCACTATGCTCGACCTCTTAGTTTTTAAAGGAGAAACTTACACTTTGCAGCGTAACTATCAGCTACCTTGAAATAAAGGGTTTGAAATAGGTGAGTGTTGAATTTCTGAGAACGAACAATTATAATCTACGCCTTGGGCAAAGGAAGGGCAGTAAAACCCAAGTTAGATGCCTGCATGTGTCAAAACTTAGCATACTGGCGGAAATATACTTGACACACAAACATACCTTATTAGCATGCTAGTGGAAATACACTCAGACACAAACATAACCACACATATTCAGACATACTCAACACTTCATTGTGATCTTAGTTTGAGTGTAGCCTGCAGCCATACTTCTTTTCTTTGTGGAGACAAGGTCTCCCTCTGTAGCCAAGCTGGATTGCGGTTCAATAATCGTAGCTCACTGCAGCCTTGAATCTCTGGGCTCAAAAGATCCACCCACCTCAGCCTCCCAAGTAGCTGAGACTACAAGGTGTATACCACCATGCCTGTTTTTTTTTTTTTTTTCTTTCAGAGACAGGGTGTTGCTCTGTTGTCCAGGCTGGTCTAGAACTCCTGGCCTTGAAGATCATCCCACTGTGGCCTCTCAAAGTATTGGGATTACAGGAGTGAGTCACTACACCCAACCTCATTTTCTCCTTTTATGGGCTGATGAATCCTAATCTGACTCACCAGTAGTTATACCTAATACAAATGGAATGGATCATGAAGACCCCATCTTCAAAAACTATTTCCCAATTTTATTTCAGTCAGATGAGTATGGCTTGTGAGATTCAGAAAACATACTCAACCAGGAGCTATGGCTCTACCTCTGCCAAGCTCTATAGAGCTAGTGGGTATTCTCTAAAGTGTGCTTACCAATGATTAAAAAAAAACTTACCTGCTGGATATATAGCCGCTCCTTGACTTACAATGGGGCTACTTTCTGATATATCCATCCTAAGTTGTATGTTATTTATTTATTTATTTCTTTTTTTGAGAAAGAGTCTTGCTCTGTCACCCAGGCTGGAGTACAATGGAACCATCTCAGCTCATTGGAACCTCTGCCTCCTGGGTTCAAGCAATTTTCCTGTCTCAGCCTCCCAAGTAGCTGGGACTACAGGTGCACACCACCATGCCCAGCTCATTTTTGTATTTTTAATAGAGACAGGGTTTCGACATGTTGGCCAGGCTGGTTTCCTGACCAACTCCTGACCTCAGGTGATCTGTCCACTTTGGCCTCCAAAAGTGCTAGGATTCCAGGCGTGAGTCACCGTGCCTGGCCTGATTTATGATATTTTAAATTTATGATGGGTTTCTGAATGTAACCCCGAAGTAAGTAGAGAATGTGAATGCGTATCACTTTCGCACCATCATTAAGTTAAAAAATTGTTAAGTCAAACCATTGTAAAGTTGGAGACTGCTGTAGTTTATTTTAATCCACAGATCCCTGATGTGTTAAAGCTAAATTCATTTTTTGAGGGGAGGCAGAATATTAAAAATGTCTAAGAGTACTGATTGTAAGAGTGGCTGTACATACAGATCCCTATCAATCTTGGGGATGGACTACTACAGTAAGACTCTTAACCTTACCATAGCTTTGACTCAGGTTACACATAAGTTGAATATGCTCTACTTCGAAATCTGATTGCCTAGTTGCACTGTGGACCTTTTATCCTTTATTTGTTCTACACATTCATTTCACATCAGCATCAATCATTTTTAGAATCCAAGATGCTGGGTTGGGCAATGGATCTGGAAGCCAGGAGCACTTAAGTTTGGAAAGAAAGCCTTCAACTGGGCTACTTCTCTAGGACTGGCTCTAGGGCTGGTAGCATAAATGGTATTAATGGTAAATCTCCAATCAAATGTATTTACAAGCAAAGTCCCACAGACATTGAATGCTTGTCCCTGGACACAAAATAGCATTATACATTGTATAATAATAGTAACTTAGGTTCTGGATTGAGCAATCATGTCTCCCTTTGGCATGCTTCCTTCCTTAAGTGTTTAAATCAGATGTGAGTGAGATTCAGAGGCTGAAGGAAGTAAATTAGAACGAGAAACTTTTTAGCCCCTGCATTGATTAGAACTGTTATGAATGCACCGTGTGATTTAAGTTACTCATCTATCAAATTATTCCTTCATAACAAAAAAAAAGAAAGAAAAATAATTTACTAATCTAGTGAAGGAAATGGAAAGGCCATAATTCCATTTGCCCATAGGTTTTAAGAAGGGATTCTAATTTCAGAAAAAAACAAAAAACTAAAATATGTAGGCTACTTTCTAACTCAAAAAATGACTTTATTAGCATGTTTGAATAAAAGGTACAAATTAAAGCCCATCTGGTAAACACTGAAAAAGGTTTAAAGTTCAGGCTGATTTCAGAGACCTATTATCTCCTTGTTTCCTCTAACTTTTCAGATGTGATTCTGAGCGTAACGTGTCCATTTAAAAATGAATATATTATCACACAATCCTTCACAACTATGCCAGTATTTCCCTAGCAAACTGCAAACTTGAGTTTTTCAGGAAAACATTTTACATGAGAAACAGGCAAGTTTTTTTTTTAACCATTTCAAATGAAGTACCATTAAACTCTGTCACCTAGTGAAAAATAATAAAAATACTTGCAACTTTTACTGGGTTTTCATTATTCTCTGTTTCAGCTATTAACTATTTATATAAGTTCAATTTATGAATATTTCTTACTTGGGGTTAGGACTGTGAACGCCCCAGTTAAGAATTAGTGCTGTAAAATAAAAGTTGGTACGGGATGAGAAGAGTGCTGTATATATGAAAACTAGAGACAGCAAACTTTGAGAACAACCAAAACAGACCTTTCAGATAGAATCTATACCTTAAAACCAATGGAAAGAGGAAAGGGTCAAAAAACAAAACCAACCTTTATTTTTGTTATAGAAAAAAGGAGGCTTATTACAACTCCAAATTTGTTACCTATAATCAAAAACTGAAACAGCAATTACCATCAGTTAAAAGTACCTTAAAGCAAAGGCAAGAACATTGGGTAAGATCAAATGACCATCTGAGGTAATATGAAGTATGAGTGTTGTTTTGTTTTTCCTTTTTCCCCTTATGCCTCTATGCTCTGAAATCGTCTCCCTTATAATATTTGCATTAAAATAATGTGTCAACCTGTATACTTATATGTCATGTTCTTCTGAGTTATACTTATCAACAATTTGATTTTTAAAAAGTATAACCTAATTAAAAAAACATATTTATCCAATTTTCCCAGTGAAACCTTTGCAAAATCTGTTTCAACTATTAGGTTAAGGTCCAGGCTTAACTTACCTGGAATAAGCTTACCTAAATTGACAATATTACAACCTAACAGGTAATCATCTTTCAAACTTAACAATATTACCAACAAAGTATTGCTTTGTGGAAGAGACCTAGAAAAGTGGTTTAACCACATACAACCCCCCTGCCCCCAGGAATTTTTTAAACAAGAGACAGTCAAACCAAACATGCTTCACACTTACTTTTACTTATACTGATCATTTTTAAAGAGATATTAATCTTACCTATTGCCATGAATATTTCATTTACATTCATTGATGTTTTGGCTGATGTCTCCATGAATAATAAACTATTGTCATCCGCATAGGACTGTGCTTCCTGTTTATAGAACAAAAAATGAGATATATCTCTTGGAAATACACTACACCTGCTTTATATTTGTTACAGAAAAGGAGACTTATTACTACTCCAACCTGATTATCTATAATCTTCTATAATCAACAACTGTGTAATAAGTACAACAGTAAGAGTACTGTGCAAAATAATTTTATAATGGATTATCTCTTTTTTTGTCTAAACTTCTGGCATTATCCCACCTTGATTAATCTGTTCTTACATTAAATCTGCTTTCAAATACTGAGTTCCAACACAGAGTATTTTCAAATACAGAGATGGAGGAGAATTATCTTATTCTAAATAAAACTCTCTTTGATCTCAATGGCAATCTTTTTATTTACACTTATTACCTGCAATGAAGACAAAGGGAAACCAAGTATCTAACACTGGCTTCAACCACTAAATGACAACCTCATATTTAATTTTCAATGACTTCTACAGCAGCATTACAATCCTGAATATATCATGAATCATTCCTTTGACAATTATATCACTGCCCTACATTTTTGTCATGCTTTTACAGTTTACATATATTATTATTTTTGATCCTCATAGCTGTTGTGAGGGGTAACCAATTATCTTTCCCATTGGACAAAGAAACAACTGAGGTTCCTCTGAACTGTTACGTGACAGGGCCACTTCTGACTGTAACTTAAGTGTTTTCTTTACCACTCTTGTGCTGGGGAGGGAACAATTTTGGAAGGAGTAACGGATGATACTATACCTCACATCATTTTCGTAAGAATTAAATAAAATTACAAGTGTAACATGCTCAGCTTAGTACCTAATGGTGCAAGAATACATGTATTCCATCACTGTCATCAAACAAGAAAACTATTCAATCACTGATATATACATAGTAAGACAACCACCCTTCCAGCAGAGAAGCCAAAGAGCAAAAGAACAGGCGCAGTTTTAAAAGGTCTAAATAGAGGACTTGCTTTGTTTTTAAGTGATTGCACTTGCTCTATTTTGTGGCAGCAAACATTCTGAATTAGCAATCATAAGATACAAACTGAATTTTTTGAGCCTTAAAAAAATTTTTTAAATTATTTTTTAGCTTTTTTATTTTCAACTCTGGATGTAGACTGGCAGAGCCTTTATTTTTGAATGCCCCTTTAAGAACAACCACACAAGTGTGCAGGCATGTATATATGTGGGTACACACATGTTTGCTGATACATACTTGAAGATGAGTAAAAGAGGGTTAGGAAGGATATAAAGTATGAGGGGGATGGAGGAATTAGAGCAGGATACAATCACTTTCTGCACTGGGAACAATGACTACTTTTATTATTTTTTTGTTTTTCGGGTTTTTTTTTTTTTTTGAGACGGAGTTGCTCATCGCAACCTCCGCCTCCTGGGCTCAGGCAATTCTCCTGCCTCAACCTCCTGAGTAGCTGGGATTACAGGCACGCGCCACCATGCCCAGCTAATTTTTTGTATTTCTAGTAGAGATGGGGTTTCACCATGTTGACCAGGATGGTCTCGATCTCTTGACCTTGTCGTGATCCACCCGCCTCAGCCGCCCAAAGTGCTGGGATTACAGGCTTGAGCCACCGCGCCCGGCTTTTTTTTTTTTTTTTTAAGACAGAGTGTTTCACTCTTGTTGCCTAGGCTGGAATATGATGGTGTGATCTTGGCTCACCACAACCTCTGCCTCCTGGGTTCAAGCAATTCCCCTGCCTCAGCCTCCTGAGTAGTTGGGATTACAGGCATGCACCACCACAACTGGCTAATTTTGTATTTTTAGTAGAGACAGGGTTTCTCCATGTTTATCAGGCTGGTCTCACACTCCTAACCTCAGGTGATCCACCCCCGCCTTGGTCTCCCAAAGTGCTGGGATCATAGGAATGAGCCACCATGCTTAGCCTTTATTGTTTAAGTCTACAAAATCTTTGAATCAGTTTATATATTACAATAATATATTTACAAATTTAGGTTTATCAGAAGAAGCATTTTATTACACTTCATATTTGTTTTAAAAATCTGTATTTTCTATTACTTGCATGGTTTTAACATTATAACTAACATTATAACATTATGACACAAAGGAAAAACTTACAGGAAGAAAAGTGCCTTTCAAATGAAAATTAAATTTAACATACCTGGAAATCTACTGCTCTTTTATTTGCTAGGTCAGCCTTGTTTCCTGATAAAGCTATTACAATATTAGGACTTGCTTGCCTCTGAAGTTCTTTAACCCAATTTTTCGCTCTTGCAAAGGACTCCTGTTAAACAAAGAAACAACTATTTGGCACAGGCTCAAAAAATTGTTAGAAAACATCTTTGTGATACAAGGCTTTAAAACACTGTCCAAAGGGACTGTGGAAAAGAAATTATTAGAACTACTAATTATGAGATATTTTCATTTTATTTATTTTTAAACCAGATTTTCTAATTCACAAATGCTTCAGCAGAAAGGTTAGTTTCACTGTGGAATGCATCCGTACTTACCTCATTTGTGATATCATATACAACTATGGCTGCTTGTGCTCCTCTGTAGTACATTGGTGCTAGGCTATGGTATCGTTCTTGACCAGCTGTATCCCATATTTCAAACTTTACTGTAGTGTCATCAAGACATACAGTTTGGGTTAGAAAAGCAGCTGAAAGAAAAGGACTGCAATAAGTCAATCATTTTTCTCCAAATGTTTTCACAATATAGAAAACACCTGGTTGTATACATGTATCAAAATGTCACACTGTACCCCACAAACACATACAACTATTATGTGTCAGTGGAAAGTAATGAGGGTTTAAAAAAAGCCAAAAACCAAAAAAACAAACCAACAAAAAACACACAAAAAAACACCTAGAAACTTGACAGACTGCAGTTGATAATTGCTTTAAATACGGACAAATGTATGCTTCTAAGCTATTTACATATATGCTTACATATAAAGCCTTTGTAGTGAAATCACAGATTGAAAAGTCTCTGCATCTTAAAAAAGTTTGTTATAATACTAAATAAGCTTAAGATTACACTTCTTTTTTCTTCTTTTTTTTTTTTTTTTTTTTATGAGACAGAGCCTTACTCTGTTGCCCAGGCTAGGGTGCAGTGGCGTGATCTTGGCTCACTGCAACCTCCGCCTTCCCAGGTTCAAGTAATTCTCCTGTCTCAGCCACTCGAGTAGCTGGGACTACAGGCGTCCACCACCACACCTGGCTAATTTTTGTATTTTTAGTAGAGACAGGATTTCCCCATGTTGGCCAGGCTGGTCTCGAGCTACCGAGACCAGGCACACCTTTGTCTCCCAAAGTGCTGGGATGACAGGCATGAGCCACCATGCCCAGCCAAGACTACATTTCTAAATTGCTTCACAATTAAAGAAATGCACTGATAGTCTTAAAAAAGAGGGGGAAACCCAGTATGCTTATAACTACCAACTACATTGCCAATACCATGTCCTGTTCCATTTTACTAGTTTTTATTGGCACACGCTGGCAATTTAGTCCCAGTCCCTTATCAAATTTATATATATATATATATATATATTTTTTTTTTTTTTTTCTTTTCTGAGATACAGTCTTACTTTGCCCAGGCTGGAGTGCCTCCCAAAAGTGTCAAGATTACAGGCATGAGCCACCACACCCAGCCTCTTGTTATATTATCTTTTAAAACATTACGACAATTTAATTGTGGTAGTCATTATTACCTTAACCTAGATTTAATTTGTTCAGTTGATTTAATATTTGCTTCTACCTCTTTCACTCTCTGCCATAATAATTTTTTGGATCTGTACTTTTCCTGATTCTAACACTAAGAAAGTAGCACTATTAAATAGTACTTTATTGTTAAAATTAAAAGGCCCACACAGAGCCATTTTTGCCAGCATGCTGGCTGATAGCAACAAACCCTCTCCTCTATTATTCTAGTATCAAAATGTCACACTGTACCCAACTTAAGACTACCCTCTGCTGCTGCTCTACGATTCACTGTTAATTGGTATGCTCCTCCCTTCCTTCTACGTTTAGCTCAAGGTGTGATATTCAAACCCTATTCCCAAAATGGTATGCACTTGAATTTCAATTTTCTAAAACTGTCATATTATGCAAAAGAATTATATTTCTCTAAATTACAGCAATTTATCTAGTGATTTTGATGGAGATTTACTAACTAGTATCAAATGTGCTACAAAAATGAAATCTAATGAGATATAGCTTTTATTTTAGACTTAACATTTACTTTTCATGCTCTTTCAGGTTAACTGGTTGCTGGATTTAGTACAACAACTAAAATCTTCTGAATTTTGCAAACAATATTGTAAATGTCTTTGCTTTCACCTAAATTCTAATTTATGAATTTTCACTAATCATATTGTAAATATATTCTAAACCAGTTCAAACTTTTTTTAAACCAACAATTAGCAGAATTATCCATTTTCTAATAAACTGCATTTATGGTAAAGGATACCCAGAGAGCACTGTGTCACTTTTTCAAGGTCATGAGAGGTTCTCCTGTAGGATCAAAAAATGTTTTAAAACTAAAATTAAGTCCCTAAGACAGTACTTCTTATCAAAAAGGAAAAGAGGAAAATAAATCACAATACATAAGCCTTTTTTCAAGCATAGTTTGATGCAAACTTGGAAAAGAAAATTAAAATATACAGACTGTTTTCATTTTCAGACATGCTATGACCACACAGTATACTAGTAGTAAAAACATTCATTTCTACATCCACAAGTAAACTTCAGGCTCAGGGAAATAACCATAGTCGTCTCTCAGTATCGGTGGAGGGCTATTTCCAAGCCCTCCCCAGGTATCATGAAGGACTGGTTCCAGAATCCCCCGACGGATAACAAAATCTGAGGATGTTCAAGTCCCTGATATAAAATTGCAAAGTTTGCATATACCTAAGCACATCCTCCTGTATACTTTAAAGCATCTCTAGATTACTTGTAACACCTAACATAATACCTAGCATCACTTCATCCACATGGATCCAACATAGTATTCAGTGTGTGGCAAATTTAATTTTCGCTTTTTGGACCTAAGTGAATTTTTTGCCCCTTAATATTTTCAACCTGCAGTTGGCTGCATCCATAAATGTGGAACTTACAAATTCACAGAGCCAACTGTATTAATGATGTTGCCTTAAAGAAAATATGATCCAATTCTCAAGCCAGTTAAAGATACCACAAAAGATCACTGATCTTTTCTATAACACATGTACAAAAATGCCAAATAAAATACAAAGAAATCGCAACAAATACATTAAGACAAATGCCCATGACCAAGGAGATTCTTGCAGAAACACAAAACTATTACACTAACAGGCTAATGAAGAAAAATCCTTTTTTTTTTTTTTTTTTTGAGACGGAGTTTCACTCACGTTACCCAGGCTGGAGTGCAATGGCGCGATCTCGGCTCATCGCAACCTCCGCCTCCTGGGTTCAGGCAATTCTCCTGCCTCAGCCTCCTGAGTAGCTGGGACTACAGGCACGTGCCACCATGCCCAGCTGATTTTTTGTATTTTTAGTAGAGACGGGGTTTCACCATGTTGACCAGGATGGTCTCGATCTCTTGACCTCGTGATCCACCCGCCTTGACCTCCCAAAGTGCTGGGATTACAGGCTTGAGCCACCGCGCCCGGCCAAAAAATCCATTTTTATTTAAACAAATTACAAAAAGGCATCTGAGTCAATATCCATTCCTAGTAAACACATAAGATTCTTCCTTATAGCAAAACAGGGCATTCTTTCTAAATCTAGGAATAAAACCAAGGGAAACCATGCTGGAATGGGAATGAATCCCACTCAGATTAACAAAGAAGACAATCAATTCATTCCTCAACTCTGCTTAGAAACTTTTCTTTACTACATCTGTGCTCCCAGAGTTCTCTGTGAAATAATGTTTCACACCTTTTATAATCACTGGTTTATATATCTTTTTCTCCTCCTTGACAGGAAGTTACTTGAGCAATGACCACAGGTTAAGTATCCCTCATCTGAAATACTTGGAAGTGTTTTGGATTTTTAAAGAGTTTGTAATATTTGCATAGACATAATGAGATATTTTTGGGAACGGACCCAAGTCAAAACATGAAATTCATTTGTTTTACATAAAGCTGGTACACACAGCCTAAAGCTAAAATAATTTTGTGCATGAAACAAAGTTTATGTACATTGTTTTATCAGAAGGTAAAGGTGTTAGGTGTGAAATTGTTCACTTGTGACATCATATTGATACTCAAAGAGTTCGGGATTATTTCAGACTTCAGATTAGGGATGCTCAACTTGTAGGAGCTCCTTTCTGTACCAGCATCTAATATAAATCCTTGTTCACACAGATGTTTAAAAATGTCTGCTAAAAGAAGGAAGTTCATAAAAGATACATGGAACCATTTAGGGGCTATTTCAGATAACATTTGAATAGAGAGAGAGGCAGCTCCCAAATGTGAAAAAATAGATATTCCAAAAGGTTTTTACTCAAGTTATAACACGACCTCAAAAACAGTAAGATATTTTTCACTTGATAACACTGTACTAGGCTGGGCGCGGTGGGGCTCACGCCTGTAATCCCAGCACTTTGGGAGGCTGAGGCGGGTGGACCACCTGATGTCAAGAGTTTGAGACCAGCCTGATCAATATGGCAAAATCTCATTTCTACTAAAAATACAAAAAAATCAGCCAGGCATGGTGGTGCATACCTGTAACCCTAACTACTCGGGAGGCTGAGGCAGGAGAATCACTTGAATCCGCGAGGCAGAGGTTGCAGTGAGCCAAGATCGTGTCACTGCACCCCAGCCCGGGCAGCAAGAGTGTAACTCTGTCCCCCAACCCCAACACACACACACACAATAAAAAACAACAACAGAAACACTGTACTATTGTTCATGTGGTATGATAAAGCACAATTCTGGATGAGAAAAAGACCAATATTAGAGGCCAGGGAAAATAAGTTTTACAATATACTTAAAAAAAAAACCCGAAAAGTGCTGCAATACCACACGAACAGAAATATTATTGGAATAGTATCTGCCAGCATAATAAACTCTTGATATACATAATACACCCCAAGACTTTCATGATTTCCCAAAGTCCTAAAGCTTTCAAATACTACTTTAATGTTTTTGGTTTTTTTGAGATGGAGTTTTGCTCTTGTTGTCCAGGTTGGAGTACAATGGCTCAACCTCAGCTCACTGCAACCTCTGCTTCCTGGGTTCAAGTGACTCTCCTGCCTCAGCCTCCTGAGTAGCTGGGATTACAGGTGGCTGCCATCACACCCAGCTAATTTTTGTATTTTTAGTAGAGACAGGGTTTTACCATGTTAGCCAGACTGGTCTTAAACTCCTGACCTCTGGTGATCCACCTGCCTTGGCCTCCTAAAGCTCTGGGAATACAGGCATGAGCCACCACACCTGACCAAATACTGCTATGGTGTTTCACTTTCCCTATAAAACTCAGTGAAGTGTAACTGACATCTAGGTGACATCTTCAAATCCTTAGTGTTCCTAAAAATACATTACTAGTAATTTATAAAGTTATGTAAATAAATTCTGCCTCTGAAAAGATAAGCTACCACATCAATACTGTAGCAACATTAACCAACCACAAACTTACCTGAATCTGTAAAACCACTTTAATTTATCCAAAACGTCTATTTTCTGGCTAAGAATCATCACTCTTAGACCTCTTCATTTTTTCTTCACTTCCATCACCAGCACTAGCAGTTGGTTTTCTTTTCGGGCCCATATTTCACAAAGAAACAGCTTTTATCACTTGGAGAGTTACTGTGTACGCGATGACAAGCAAAGAAAAACAAAGCTGCGTTGAGATGTGGGTGCTGGCCTGTCTGATAGGCTCCCTCTGAGCTACGTGATCAACTCCTATTTGCAAGCCTGACAGCAAGCAAGTAACATTTCAGCCTCAGCAAAACTACAAATTACTTTATCACAGAACTTGGGATCAGTTGAGAACAGCTGAAGCTTTAAATGTCAAATCTGCAAATACCAAAGGCCTATTATAATATGCAAGACTCAAAATAGTAAGCCAGAAGACACTACAATACACTGGGCAAGGGAAAGAATATCCAAATTGATGGCATTAAACCAAAGATTAACAAATTAAAAACAAAGTGGCCAGGTGTGGTGGCTCACGCCTATAATCTCAACACTTTGGGAGGCCGAGGTGGGCGGATCATAAGGTCGGGAGTTCAAGACCAGCCGGACCAACATGGTGAAAAACCCCGTCTCTACTAAAAATATAAAAATTAGCCGGGTGTGGTGGCACGCACCTGTAATACCAGCTATTCAGGAGGATGAGGCAGGAGAATCACTTGAACCCAGGAGGTGGAGGATGCAGTAAGCTGAGATTGCACTACTAAACTCCAGCCTGGGTGGCAGAGTGAGACTCCATTTCATAAAAAAAAAAAAAAAAAAAAAAAAAAAAGTAACCCCCCACAAAATTAAAATGATTCTACATAAATTTAACGGTAAGGGAAAAAAATACAAAAACTGAGAAGGCATACAACTTCAAGCCCAAACTTATTATTTATCAAAACTGATAAGAAAGAATTACTTTATTAAAACTGACCAAAATTCTATATAAGACTATAGATTTTCCAGTCTAGTGCCTTTGGTGATTAAAAAAGAAAAAAAAAAAGGACTATAGATTTGATTTGATTACACACAAATTTAAGATTTCAGGTTTGCAAAACTTGTGTCATACATCCATAACAAAGGGGCAAACATAATGAGAAAAATTTCTACAATGGATGCTAAGGGATTAGTATTTTCAATGTGTAGAAAGCTAATATAAATCTCTAGAAACACTTTAGAACCTCAAGGATAAATGTGTAAAGACAATTCACAAAAGAAATAAGAGAAAAGGAGACCAGTAGTCAACGAAACCATCCACACAGTAAAAACAATTTTTATCTCCTAAATTAGCATAATGAAAAAAATAGTCCAGGCACAGTGGCTCATGCCTGTAATCTCAGCACTTTGGGAGGCTGAAGCAGGTAGATCACTAAAGGTCAGAGTTCAGGAGTTCAAGACCAGCCAGGCCAACATGGTGAAACCCCATCTCTACTAAAAATACAAAAATAAGCTGGACATGGAGGTGAGCAACTCCTGTAACCCTAGCTACTTGGGAGGCTGAGGCATAAGAATCACCTGAATCTGGCGGGAGGAGGTTGCAGTGAGCCAAGATTGTGTCATTGCATTATTGCTGGACCCCAGCCTGGGCAACAAGAATGAAACTCTGTCTAAAAAAAAAAAAAAAAAAAAAAAAAACCATAAAAACAGGAATTTGCAAAGCCCAAGCACAGCTGTAATATCGTACAACTCTTTAGGAAAGGATTTTGGTAACATGTAGCAAAGGCATGAAAATGCTGATACTTCTTAACCTGATAATCTTACCAAAATTCTAAACCATGGTGTGAGGGCTGGAGAGTACGTAGAACAAACTTTCATGCTCAAATATTTTTTTTTAACAATTAAAAACAACCTTTTTAGTGAAATGAAATCCAACATTAAGATTTGGAGTAAGGCCAGGCACAATGGCTCATGCCTGTAATCCCAGCACTTTGGAAGGCCGAGGCAGGAGGATCACTTGAGGCCAGGAGTTCGGGACCAGCCTGGCTAAAATGGTGAAACCCTGGTTCTATTAAAAATGCAAAAGTTAGATGGGCATGGTGGCACGTTCCTGTAGTCCCGCCTACTTGGGAGGCATGAGAAATGCTTAAACCCCGGTGGCAGAGGTTGCAGTGAGCTGAGATCGTGCCATTGCACTGCAGTCTGGCTGACAGAGAGAGATGTCTCAAAAGAAAGAATCAGAAGTAAAGTAACTTGTGTGGAAAGAATGTAAAGAAAACACTGGGTAGTTTGGCTAAAGCATAATAAATTAGATTTTCTTGTTTTCGAAAATTTGAATTGCAGTAAAAGGAAATTTCGATGTTCTACTTTTATTTATTTTATTTTTTATTTTATATTGTTGATCAGGCTGATCCTGAACTCCTAACCTCGTGATCCACCCGTCTTGGCCTCCCAAAGTGCTGGGATTACAGGCGTGAACCACCACGCCTGGCCGATATTCTACTTTTTCAATTTTCGGTAGTAAATAAATGTGTATAGAGAAACAGTAAGATTGTCATATTTGAGTACCTTTAAAAAACAATCCAAATGTGTAAGTGAAAAAAAGTACAAGTAACTAAACACATAGTAAGTATTAAGTAGGAATTAAATTAAAACTAAAAGGAAAAGACGTAGTGACTAGAGAGGGGAAGGGGTCTTGTTCAAAATTTCAGAAATAGAATAGGGGCTTTGTGATTAAAAAAACTCAAGTTAGAGATTGCTAGAATCAGGTACTAAAGTTATCAGTGAAGACAGAAATTGGTTTGCTGGGAAAATCGGTACTAATAGTAGTAATCCAACATGATTTTCTCTGACAGATAAGCACTAACTTCAGATGATAAAATTACAGAGAATACATAGCCGAAAACGGGAAAAATAAAAACTGAAGCCATTTTTATTTCCTATAAAACTATGTGTATACAGTAAGCACCCAGTGAATGGATCGCAGAGGAGACAGTGGTGAGTCCAATTAGGGAAGAGTTACATTTCAATTAATGTGAGGAGGAAGAGGAAAAAAAAGAAACAAAAGTAGAATAGGGCAAAGTATTACTCAGCACCAGGATAAAAAAAAAAAAAAAAAGGGCAGAGTAAAGCATACACGCTATGAGTAAACCCAAAAAGAAAATATTCCAAAACCTGACAACAAAATAAAAAATTATTATATAGATAACATAGAAAAACAGCAATCTTCCCAAAGTCAATTCATCTTAAAAGGTGATCTATAAATACTAACTTAGTTAGGATTCATTCTTAAAAATCAATGAGGATCTGATAAGCGACTGACAGCTAGAATATACTAATATAAGGAGCTCCTACAACTCAGCAACAACAAAAAACCTGATTAGAAAATGGACAAACGGCTGGACACAGTGGCTCATGCCTGTAATCCCAGCACTTCGGGAGGCCGAAGTGGGCAGATCACCTGAGGTCAGGGGTTCGAGATCAGCCTGGCCAAAATGACGAAATCCCAGCTCTATTAGATATACAAAAATTAGCTGGACGTGGTGGCGGACGCCTGTAATCGCATCTACTAGGGAGGCTGAGGCAGGAGAATTGCTTGTACCGAGACGGAGGGTACGGTGAGTGAAGATCATGCCACTGCAGTCCAGCCTAGGCAACAGAGTGAAATTCTGACTCAAAAAAAGAAAATGAACAAAGGACTTGAAAAGACATTTATCCAACAAATATATACAAATTACCGATAGGGCTGGACACAGCAGCTCACTCACGTAATCCCAGGACTTTGGAAGTCTGAGGCAGAAGGACTGCTTGAGCAGGAGTTTGAGATCAGCCTGGGCGACAGAGTGAGACTCTGTCTCTACAAAATATTTAAAAATCTGCCAGGCATGGGGGTATGTGCTGGACTACTTGGGAGGTACAGGTGGAAGAATCATTTGAGCTCAGGAGGCCAAGGCTGCAGTGTGCTGTGAACCTGCTGCTGCACTCCAGCCTGGGTGACAGAGGGAGACCGTGTCTCAAAAAACCAAAAAAGAAAAAAAAAAAAAAAAAGTCCAATAAACACATGAAAAGATGTTCAATATCACCAATTATTAGGGATATGTAAATCAAAACC
The DNA here is from genome assembly GCF_009761245.1 of Sapajus apella. Lineage (NCBI taxonomy): Eukaryota > Metazoa > Chordata > Mammalia > Primates > Cebidae > Sapajus > Sapajus apella. The sequence continues at coordinate 40,402,726 of NW_022436944.1, read as the reverse complement.
ACAAACTACCACTTCACTGCCACTAGAATGGCTATGATCAAAAAAGCAAGAGAAAAAGGTAAAGTGTGGGTGATGATGTGGAGAAATTGGAACTGCTATGCAGCTGGTGTGGAAAATGGTATAGAGATTTCTCAAAAATACTAAAGATAGAATCACCATACGATCCAGCAATTTCACTTATGGGCATACATCCAAAAGTAGTGAAAGCAGGAACTTAAAACAGTATTTATACGCCAGTGTTTAAAGCAACATTATTTATAATAGCTAAAGACGAAAGAAACCTAAGTGTCCACCCAATGATGGACAAACAGGATAAAGTATATAGATACAATGGAATATCGGCCAGCTTAAGAAATTTTAGGAAAAAAACTCTGCCACATGTTACAACACGGAATGTTGAGGACATTATGCTAAATGAAATAAGGAAACCACAGAAGTACAAATACTGTAGAATTCTACTTATGTGAGATAGCTAGAATAGTCAGAGTCAGAGAGAAAAAGGTGAATGGTGGTTGCCAGGCATGGGAGGAAGGAGGAGTTATTGTTTAATGGGTAACAGAGTTTCAGTCAGGGAAGATAAAGTTTTGGATAGTTACATAACAATGTTAAAGTACTTAATACCATACTGAAAAATGGTTTTGGATTACAGATATTTTACCACAATTTAAAAAAGAAATCTGGGTCTGGTACAGTGGTTCACACCTGTAGTCCCAACACTTTGGGAGGCCCAGGAGGGTACATCGCTTGAGCCCAGGAGTTTGAGACCAGCCTGGGCAACATGGAGAAACCCTGTCGCTACTAACAAAAATACAAAAACAGGCGTGGTGGTGTGCACCTGTATTCCCAGTACTGGGGTTGGGTGGGGGTTGTTGGGGAGAGAGGTTGCCAGCTCAGGCAGAAGGATCACCTGAGCCTGGGTGACAGTGAGACCCTGTCGTCCCATCCCCACCCACGTACCCAAAAATAAATAAAGGAAGGAAAAAAATATAAAAATTTACGAGCAACATCTAAAGGTAATAGCTGTGAAATGATTTAAAATCCTGAAGAACATTAATGATACACAGGGAAGATATTGCATCAAGTCAAGAATGAGGTAAAGAATAAAAGTTAGTATTTCTCCAACAGTGTCTAGGGGAAAGGATATTGAGAAGTCAATGCTTTTCACTATCACAGCTTGACAGCAACCCTTATGGTACACCCAACTCTAAGGGAATCCACTAACTAGTACATAAGGCCGTCAGCCACATGTCACCAGCTGAACATCATCACTCCAGGAATTTTTTTTTTTTTTTTTAAAGACAGGGTCTCCCACTGTCACCTAGGTTGGGGCAGTGGTGTAATCATAGTTCACTGTACCCTTGAACTCCTGGCCTCAAGCAATCCTCCTAACTCAGCTTCCCCAGTAGTTGGGACTATGGGCATGGACCACCACAACCAGCTAACACTAGGTATTTCTAACATACTGATGCACACTGTTTGAAAATTAATCTTAGGGCCAGGCGTGGTGGCTCACGCATGTAATCTCAGCCAAGGCAAGTGGATCACTTGATGTCAGAAGTTCGAGACCAGCCTGACCAACATGGTAAAACCCCATCTCTACTAAAAAACACAAAAATTAGTCGGGCATGGTAGCACACACCTGTGATCCCAGTGACTTGGGAGGCTGAGGCAGGAGAATGTCTTGAACCCAGGAGGCAGATGTTGCAGTAAGCCAAGATCACACCACTGCACTCCAGCCTGGGGGACAGAGCAAGAGTCCATCTCAAATAAATAAAATTAATCTTAGGAGGTTTGGCTGGGTGTGGTTGCCTGTAATTCCAGCATTTTAGGAGGCTGGGGTGGGACCTGAGGTCAATAGTTCAAGACCAGCCTGGCCAACATGGCAACCTCCCATCTCTACTAAAAATACAAAAATTAGCTAGATGTGGTAACATATGCCTGTAGTCCCAGCTACTCAGGAGGCTGAGGCACAAGAATCATCTGAACTAGGGAGACAGAGGTTGCAGTGAGCCAAGATCGCGTCACTGCACTCCAGCCTAGGTGACTGTCTAAAAAAAATAAATAAAATAAAATTAATCTTAGGAGTTTGGCTAGTACCAAGTTAGTGCCCCAAACCTGATCACCCTAAAATAAACTGATAAAGTCGGTATGAGAGACTTCCGAGCTAAGACCTGTGATTACCTCACCAAGTGGCATAATCCTAAGAAAGTCTCTGCTCACCAGATTAGATTTAGGTAACAGGAACGTACCAAAACTGAATTGGGAAGAATGAAAGAACACATTACAAAGACAAAAGGTATTTAAAAAAAATAATAGGGCACAGATTGTTACAAGTTATTAACTAGAATGAGGTAAAGGCTACCAAACAAGTATCAACAGAGAAAAAGTTGAAGAAATTAGCTTAGCTTTAAGGAATCTATAAAGATATAGTGATATCTATAGGTATGTAGATAGATATATAAATGTCTACAAAAGACATTTTATCTATAGACAACAGATACTTTACCAAACAGTTCAATAGTACTTTCCTAAGCTTGTCAAATGTGCAAGGATAGTGTCTCCAAGCAATTGTGCATACCAGGATTCCTTCCCCTTTCTCCTTAGTGATACCCCTTTTCTCCTGGTTCAAGAACCTAGCAGATAATGCTTCCTAGCTCTCAAGAGAAACTTCCAGACCTTTAAAACATTACTGGCCTTCAAAGTGATTCTTTCATGCTTGGCAACAACTTATATACGAAATGAATTTAGAAGTCCTAATATATGGCTGGGCACAGTGGTTCACACCTGTAATCCCAGCACTTTGGGATTCCTGTCTTAGGAAGACTGCTCAAGGCCAGAAGTTCAAGACAAGCCTGGGCAACACAGCAAGACCTCATCTTAAAAATTAGTCAGAGCTGGGTGCAGTGGCTCACGCCTGTAATCCCAGCACTTTGGGAGGCTGAGGCAAGCAGGTCACCTGAAGTCAGGAGTTCGAGACCAGCCTGACCAACATGGTAAAACACTGTGTCTATTAGCTGGGCATGGTGACAGGTGCCTGTAATCCCAGATATTAGGAAGGCTGAGGCAGGAGAATCAACCTGGGAGGTGGAGGTTGCAGTGAGCCGAGATCACGCCACTGCACTCCAGCCTGGGGGACAAAAGCAAGACTTTGTCTCAAAAATAGTAATAATAATTAGCCAGGCATGGTGGCACATGTACCTGTAGTACCATCTACTTGAGAGGCTGAGGTGGGAGGATCACTTGAACCCAGGGGGTGGAGGCTGCAGTAGGCCATAATCATGCCACTGCACTTCAGCCTGGGCGGACACAGGGAGACCTTGTCTCTAAAAACAAAAACAAAAGTTCTGATAGCTGAGAATTTTACAACATAATAGAAGAGAAGACTAAAGAAGAGAGAACAGAGAAGGAAAACTTTAAATCCCCATTAACAGTTAAAGGAAACCTGTAATCCTAGGATATAATTATCTATGCCAATTCCCAAAGAAACTGGGTATATCTCTAAGGGATTAAAAAAAAAAATGATGAAGACAAGAATTCTTTTGATCCTACAAAAGAATTTTGTTAGGATAAAATTCCTTTTGGTTCAGTAACCACCTCTGGAAATTGGTCTTACAAAAATAAGTGGGGCGGGGCTGGGGGTGGGGTGGGTAAAATTCTAAGATATCCCCTATTAGGTTATTACATAAAACAGCAAACAAAAATGCAAACACAGATGTTCAACAAGGGGACGGTTAAAAATTAATAAAGAGGAGATTACTAGATGCTAAAATGACAATATAGATGTACTGAGAAATATTACCATTAATAAATTAGATGGAATGCAGTAGTGCAACTATAATAAAGAAATGTATATAGAAATAACATGAGGTTATGAATAGCGCACAGAAAAACTAAACACACGCTGGGCATGATGGCTCACACCTTTAATCTCAACACTTTGGAAGGCCAAGGTAGGAGGACTGCTTGAGGCCAGGGGCTTGAGACTACCCTGAGCAACATACTGAGAACACTTCTCTACAAAAAAATTTAAAAATCAGCCACATATGTTGCTGCATACCTGTAGTCCCAGCTACTAGGGAGGATGAAGTGGGAATATCACTTGAGCCCAGGAGTTTGAGGCTGCAGTGAGCTATGACAGCATCACAAAAAAAGAAAGTAAAGAGAAACCAAACACAGTGGGCTTTAAAAATACGAAAAGATGCTTGACCTTGCATATTGGGGAAAATGCTGTTTCATTTACAAGGATGGAAAAGATCTAAAAGTATAATACTCTGAGTTAGTAAAATTAGGCCTTTCTGTGCATTGCTGGTTAGAGGGCACTTTGGAAAAATTTATCAGAGTCACAATTTATCAGGGAGTATAATCTCTAACACAGCAATCCATTTCTGGGAATTTATACTACATATATACTCAGAATATATGAGAAACGGCTGTTGTTATTTAGTACAGTATGACTACAAAGATGTAACAATGTACCTATCTAAAACTAGAGAACTGATATTACTAATATGACCCATGCAAGGGAATACTGTTACAGCCAAGAAAAATGCGGATGCTCTTTTGGTGTAGATAGGTCTTATGGTGGATTGTATTTTCTTTTCTTTTTTTGGGATGGAGTCATGCTCTGTTGCCCAGGTTGGAATACAGTGGTGTGATCCTGGCTCATCACAACCTCCGCCTCCAGGGTTCAAGCGATTCTCCTGCCTCAGCCTACTGAGTAGCTGGGATTATTGCCACCACACCTGCTGATTTTTATATTTTTAGTAGAGATAGCGTTTTGACATGTTGACAAGGCTGGTCCCAAACTCCTGACCTCCTGATCCGCCCACCTTGGCCTCCCAAAGTGCTAAGATTTAGATTGTATTTTCTAAGGCAGCTGCAATAAGACATTCCACACCACATTCTTCTTTTTGGGGACACTTACTCTTGAACCCAGCCATCATACTGTAAAAAAAAACCCAGGCCAGGTGGCACACATGTAGGTGTGTTCTACATGTGTAGAATAGCCTCAGCTTTAATAGCCTCAGCTGAGGTCCCAACCAACTGCCAGATATGTTAGGATGATTCTTGCCTCATAATGAATTGGAAAAGCAGGGGAAAGATCAGAGTGAGAAGCACCTACTACGCCCACTCACCAGAGCCATAAAGATGACAAAATAATTTTAAGTCTCTATGTTTTGGAGTCATTTGTGTCTCAGCAATAGATAACCAGAACAGCATTAAAGGGAAAAATAAAAAACATATTACAGTAGGTCTGACATATTTCAAATTTCATGAAAAGGGGGACAAGAATATATAGATTTGAATATAGTAGTAACTTTGCAAGGGTCTATAACAAAGTAACATCATCTCTGGGGAAAAGAACTGAGTAGGCTATATGGAAGAGGAGGGAGATATTTTTCACTGTAAAGCTTACAAACCTCTTGAATTTTGACTCACATGAACAAATTAATGCATTTAATTAAAGTCATTAGTTAAAATACAGCATGTGATGCTATATAATATGGTGGTGATAATTTAGGAATGCCGACAATTTAAATTTCATCTTATATTCTTTTAATTGTTTTCAAAATACTTTCACATTATTTTCCCTAAGTGACATATAATAAAAAGGCCCCTATCTGTCAAATACTAGATATTATTTAAAAAAATGCTTGTCATGTGTACTCTAACTTTGAACCAAATTTTCTTGCAAGTTTCTTGCAAGAAGAAACACACACATACACAGCACATTCCCGAATACGAATGGCATTTCAGAAAGATGTCTTTAATTCTAGCTGTCACCTAGTTGTAAAACTTCAAGCATAAAATTAACCTTTATTGCTTCAGTTTCCTTGTCTATAAAATTAGTACCTCCCCATATGGCCATGGTAAGATACAGATGAGACTTGTGAAAATGCTGTTTAAGTTCTATGAATGTATCATGTAATGAGTAAACTACTTTAAGTATCCTATCTTTAAATTATCCTTTATTTCCTATAAGTCACATTTTTGTAAAATTTACAAATTACTTATGAATGTAATAGAGGAAAAAGAATTATATTCATTAAAAAATGATAGTAACTAAGTGGAACATATTTTGGCTCTAGTTTTATGCAGATAGAGAACAATTTTTTGACTGAGAAAAGCTGAAGGTATCTGATAATTGTGCAGTGACTAGTCACGTATCAGATTAACCACTTCTTTGGAACCCAAAGAGTATCCATCAACTACTACTGTGAAAACTTGAGGCTTGAAAATCCATGAATAACTAACTGGTTCTTCATCTTGCTTCTACCTTTCCTTGAAAGGAGAATGAATACTGTTAGAAACACTTACTTTAAATATTCTGATTTGTAAAGCATTCTTATTTTCAAAGTCCAACACATGACTTCAATAACACTTAACTTTCATCTTGAAGAATTTAGCAACTAGGTAAATAAAGTTTACATATACATCAAGGTAGCCAATGAGTTTAAAAAAAAAAAAAAAAAAGGAGGCCTGGCACAGTGGCTTACACCTGTATTCCTAGCACTTTGGAAGGCTAAGGCAGGTTGATTGCTTGAGCTCAGGAGTTCGAGATCAGCCTGGGAAACGTGGCAAATCGCCTTCTCTACCAAAACTACAAAAATAATTAGCCAGGAGCAGGGGCATGTCCTGTGGTCCCAGCTACTCAGGAGGCTACAGTGGAAGGATGGCTGGAGCCCAGAAGCTAAGGCTGCAGTGAGCCGTGATCATGACACTGCACTCCAGTCTGGGTAACAGAGCAAAATCTTTTAAAAGTACTCTTGTGGCTTTTCTTGCTATTACACATCTTTATTCTCCTTCACAAGGAAAAGGCCCTTGATGTAACTCCAAATGATGTTATCCTATCATAAATTCACTCAGCATACTTCATAAACAAGATTATGTATATGTAATGTCAGATTATTAGTGTATGATCTAAAAAAGGGAGAAAGGAACAGTGTGTCAATATTTCTCATGTTTCCATCAAGTAAGTCCTCATTCTATACTAAAAGCAAAATTTTAAAATGCTTCCTATCTCACAGCCTCCACCAATTATTATTCAAAACCAAGTGTCTTTCATGTGCCATTCAGTGTGTCTCTGAAAAGATCAATTATCCAGAAACCTTATATATTCAGAACACAGCCTGGCGTGGTAGCTCATGCCTATAATCCCAGCACCTGGGGAGGCCAACGCAGGAGGATCACTTGAGGCCAGGAGTTTAAGACTAGCGTGGGCAACATAGCAAGACCTCGTCTCTACAAAAATTTAAAACTTAGCCAGGCATGATGGCACACACCTGCAGTCCCAGCTACTCAGGAGGCTAAGGTGAGAAGACTGCTTGACCCAGGAGGCTGAGGCTGCAGTGAGCCATGATCACGCCACTGCACTCCACCCTGGGTGACAGAGCAAGATCCAGTTTAAAAAAAAAAAAAAAAATCAGAATACAAAGAACCAGAAAGCTAGCAAAAGAAGACTAAACGCAGCCAGAATAAATCTCACAAAGTCCATGCACTAAAGTTTATGCAAATTTACAGATTTCTTCAGAATGTAACTGAGACTACTTTATTTTTAAGTACATCCTCTTTGGATATATATATATATGTATATATATGTATATAAATTAGTACATAACAGGAAGATAAGTTGGAGATTTAGGCTTAATTTTTAAAAAGTGACATATAATATCACTTTTACAAACCTTTAATATATAGCACCAGATTACAATGTTTACTCAATGTCTCCTAAACAATACCAAAAAGTCATCTCTGATTGCTAGTATCAGAATCATCAGAGATGATTTCTCATTTTACTCTGATTTGTTTTAAAGACAACCTAATATTTCTCATATTAACAAATAAAAGCAGCAAATTACTAAATCAGTCGAAGCACTTCACTAAGAGCTATTCTGCAAAATCCTTCTACCAAACAGCTTGACTACTTAAAAGCATAAGAGGGCATCAACACATTAATCACGGTAGGGCAAAAACTGATGCTCATCATGATTCCAAATCTTGAAATAAATTTTAAGAAAACAAAAGTTAAATTGTATTGACTGTATTGTTTAATGAGGAGAATCCACAGTTTATAAGAATATCTGCTCTACAAAAATCTATTTTATTTTTGAGATGGAGTCTCGCTCTGTCACCCAGGTTGGAGTGCAGTGATGTGATCTTAGCTCACTGCAACCTCTGCCTCCCATATTCAAGGAATTATTATGTCTCAGCCTCCTGAGTAGCTAGGATTACAGGCACATGCCACCACGTTCCTCTATAGCTGGGATTACAGGAACATGCCACCATGCCCTGCTATTTTGTATTTCTAGTAGAGACAGCGTTTTGCCATCTTAGTGCCAGGCTGGTTTTGAACTCCTGACCTCAGGTGATCTGCCTACCTGCTCTCCCAAAGTGCTGGGATTACAGACATGAACCACCATGCCCAGCCTACAAGAATCCTTACCTAGTTCAATATTCTCATGTTACAAATGTGTAAACAGAGTTTGCATAAATGTTTATGAAAGCATGTGAGGATTAGAACCATGCATACTGACTACCAGCTCACGGGAAGGTTTAAGTAGCCACATCTGATGTTTTAAGCTGCCGGGCATGGTGGCTCACACCTGTGATCCCAGCACTTTGGGAGGCTGAGGCGGACGGATCACCTGAGGTTAGGAGTTTGAGACCAGCCTGACCAAAATGGTGAAACCTCGTCTTGAAAAAAAACAAAAAAAAAAGAAAAAAAAAATATATATATATATATATATATATTTATTTATTTAAACTAAGACATTGGGGAATAATTAAAGACTATTAAAAGATTTTTTTAGGTTGTGATATAAACTGATATGAAATATCAAATCTCTACCAACCTCTCTGGGGAACAACCTCTCAAGTTCTCAAAATGTACTTTCTAAGAGAAAACACCATGCATAAAGTTAATATTCTTTCACTTGAAACCACAATTAACTTCCACAAATTTTAACTATCAGTGTATCAGAAAGTAGAATGAATATTTCAAAACACATTTTTTCTCATGAATCAAAAACCACATGCTGGTGGGTTGCTCTCTAGGTCTTCTATCCTCTCTCCAAAGCACTTTAACAATGTGCGCATGCAAAAAGATAAAAGCATATTAAATAAATGCACAGATTATGATTATACAAACAAGTCATTCTGAAGGCTAACAAGTGAAGGGCAATTGTAGAAAGCTTTCTACTACTGGAAAAACATGAGTTACTCAGATTTAAATTTTTTGTCTAGCTTTTCTCTGTTTAGGGAGTAACTTTATTCATTCCAGCTTTATTAAGGTATTGTTGAAAAGCAAAAATTGTAGATATTTACAATATATAATATGATGTTTTGATATATGTACACATTGTGAGGTTACTAAATCAAGGTAATTCATTACTGATCACCTCACATACTCACCATTTTTTTTTTTTTCCCTTGAGACACAGTTTCACTCTGTTGCCCAGGCTGGAGTGCAGTGGCACTATCTTGGCTCACTGCAACCCCCACCTCCCAGATTCAGGCAATACTCATGCCTCAGCCTCCCAAGCAGCTGGAATTACCATAGCCACCACATGCTCAGCTAATTTTTGCATTTTGTTTTTTAAGTAGAGATTGGGTTTGGCCATGGTCTCAAGGGATCTGCCCACTTTGGCCTCCCAAAGTGCTGGGATTACAGGCATGAGCCATGTGCCTGGTACTCACTATTTTTTAATGGTGAGGATATTTAAGAATTTAGCAATTTTCAGGTACACATTATTAATTAGCTGCTGGAAAAAACTTTGATATATACATACATGTAGTACTCTAGCCCTGTAATTTCTCCCTATGGGAAACTTCCACAAATAACATAGGTGGGCTGGGCACAGTGGAAACCTTTAATCCCAGCACCTTGGGAGACTGAGGCAGGAGGACTGCTGTAGCCCAGAAGTTAAGACCACCTCAGGCACCAATAGTGAGATCTGTCTACAAAAAATAAAAAATTAGCCGAGTGTAGGGGGCATGCCTATAGTCAGTCCCAGCTACTCTGGGAGGATCACTTGAGCCCACATCAAGACTGCAGTGAGCTTTGGTGCCACCACTGCACACAAGCCTGGGCGACAGAGCAGGCTGTTTAAACAAAAATTTTTCAAATCCTCAAATTTTCTAAATCTAAATCAAATGCTATGCACTAGGTGTAACAGCTACCATCTCAAGATAATACTATGTCAAGACAATACAACACAAATATCAACAGTGATAAAACTGACTCAGCCAAAACCAATGGTGGTGATGGTAACTGTAACTTTTACTCTGTGCCAGGCATTGTAGTAAAAACTTCAATCTGGATACAGTCGTCTCTCTTAACCACAATGGTTTATTCTTCAGAACGACTTGGCCATAAATTGTTAGGTAAACTAGTATGTTAATAATAACTTTGAGGCCGGGCGCGGTGGCTCACGCCTGTAATCTTAGTACTTTGGGAGGCTAAGGCAGGCAGATCACTGGAGATCGGGAGTTCAAGACCAGCCTGGCCAACATGGTGAAACCCTGTCTTAAAAAAAATAATAAAAAGAAAAAAGAAAAAGAAAAAAAAATAACTTTGAAATAAGCCTTGTTTTTCTTAACAGTACCTTTTATTCCTATTAGATGTTGTCTTAGAATAAAAACAATTGGTTGGCCATGCTAACCAATTTAGATGGATGTTAAATATATAAGTAGAATCAGCACTTCACTTAGAGTTAATAATTGCATTAAATTTTTTTAAATTAATTTGGTATATTATCAGTACTTGATTATATGTGACAAGAAAGGAGGGCAGCATTGGTACAGATGACTGAGAACTATGGACACTCCCTAAGTAGATTAAAAAAACCAGAATACCCTTGATTGGACAGAAGGGCCTCACTCTCTTAAAGATGCTTAGTAGGTGGCTAACAGGAAGGCATTCTCATATAAAGAGATGCAGATAACATTTAATGTAGGCAGTACATAAATACATGTAATTCTCAAAATAGGCTAGCTGCATTAACAATGTTTTTGTTTTTGAGATGGAGTCTTGCCGTGACACCCAGGCTGGAGTGCAATGGCACGACCTCGGCTCACTGCAACCTCCTCCACCTCCTGGATTAAAGTGATTCTCCTGCCCCAGTCTCCAGAGCAGCTAAGACTACAGGTGCCCATCACTACACCTGGCTAATTTTTGTATTTTTGGTAGAGACTGGGTTTTACCAAATTGGACCAGCCTGGTCTCAAACTCCTGACTTCAGGTGATCTGCCTGCCTCAGTCCCCCAAAGTGCTGGGATTACAGGTGTGAGCCACTGTGCCCGGCCAACAATGTTTTTAAAAATCCAACAAGCACCACATTTCAAAAAAAAAAAAAAACCACAATTATTCCAGGTACGGGAGAATCAATTTTAATACCAATGTAAAATCAACTACTCAGAACACATAAAGCAGTGTTTCTCAAACTTTAGCATATCATTAGAATAACCTGGAAAACTTGTTAAAACCTAGATTGTTAGTCCCACCCAAATGTTTTGATTCAACACAAGATTTTACATTTTAACAAGTTTCCAGTTAATGCAGCTGCTTCTGGAAAAGGGAACGTTCTTTGAGGACCACTGCTCTAAGCTAATGCTCAAAAAAAATCACAGAACCAGCAAGAGGAATGATAGTATTTTCATGTACAATTCCATCACCTAAACTTTAGAGTCTATAAGACATTTTTTGATTAGTGCATACAAAATTCTAACTGTGGTATGAAGCACTTTTCTCAGAATAGAAAAAAGGATTCTTTGCTATTTCACTGCATATTCCAACCACCGAGGATTCATTTGTTTACAAATATCACATAAATGTCTTCTTAAAAATAAATACTCTTTGAGAAGAGAAATTCATTAGAAATCTTTAAAGTTTTTCCAGGTATTTAAGGTGCTGAGTGAAAGATGGCCAGCCCTATCATTCAGTATTTACTGAAGAGTGGCTGACCCTAGAGATGCAATACCAAATAAAGAAGGAAGACAACTCTCTGAGCCTACCCTTGCTAACCTCTGGGCTAACTTTAGACAAAGAATAGAAATATAAATGTCATGCAAACTTTAAACCTCTACAAACAAGCTAGAATTCTCTAAATTGCTAAACCTCCTGCACATGATTTCATCAAGAGTGCTACACGGGTAAGAGGCATGAAGTATGGTGAGGCAACAGAGATTCATTGTTGTTTTTTTTTTTTTTTTGAGACAGGGTTCTCAACTCTGTCACCCAGGCTGGAGTGCAGTGGTGCTGTCTCGGCTTATTATAACCTCTGCCTCTTGAGTTCAAGCAATTCTTCCACCTCAGCCTTAGTAGTTGGGACTACAGGTGTGTGCCACCATGCCCGGCTAATTTTTACATTTTTGTAGAGATAGGGTTTCACCGTGTTGGCCAGGCTGGTCTCAAACTCCTGGACTCAAATGAACTGCTCACCTTAGCTTCCTAAAGTGCTGGGATTACAGATGCGAGCCACCACACCACCCAGAGCAACAGGAATTCTTAAATCAAGTTACTGTTTTTAGGAAGAACCACACATATTACAGAAGAAATCTTGATCTTCTTAATGAGTCCAGTATCCACAAATCAAGAGTGTAACATATGATACCCACCTTCGAACACAATCGAATAGAGATGAAAATTTTAAGTGAATGCTTCAGAATAAATAACTCATGTTAGGAGATATAAACAGTCAAGTAAAAAATAAACAGTTGAGGCCAGGTGCAGTGGCTCACACCTGTAATTCCAGCACTTTGGTGGGCCGAGGCAGGTGATCACTTGAGGTCAGGTGTCCAAGACCAGCCTGGCCAACATGGCAAAACCCTGTTTTCACCAAAAATACAAAAGTTAGCTGGGAGTCGTGGTGTGCACCACGACTAATCCCAGCTACTAGGGAGGCTGAGGTTGCAGTGAGTTGTGATCACACCATTGCACTCCAGCCTGGGCCACAGAGTAAGATTCCTTCACAAACAAACAAACAGTTGAAATGCAAAAGAGTTGGCAGGCTTCATTTTTCAGGTAACTTTTACTACATGTCAGCCAAAACGAAAATACATATTACCTATAAGTTACAGACCTTTGGGGTTTATCGTGAAATAGCTCAAACCTTAAAATTCTTAAATGCTTTAGATATACTCTAGTTCCTAAAAGTGAAGAGCTATGAACACACTGCATGAAAGAACAGTGTCCACAGCTGTAATCATAATGGTACTGTCATATCTCCTGAATAGTATTAACATGGGGTCAGCACAGTGAAAAAGTGTCCAGAAAGGATTAAGAGAAATTTGGGCTGGGGCAGTGGCTCATGCCTGTAATCCTAGCACTTAGAGAGCCCAAGGTAAGCAGATCTCCAAGGAGACCAGGAGTTCAAGAACAGCCCGGCCAACAGGGTGAAACCCCACCTCTACTAAAAATACAAAAATTAGCCAGGAGTGGCGCACATGCCTATAATCCCAGCTGCTTGGGGGCTGAGGCACAAGAACTGCTTGAACCTAAGAAATGGAAGTTGTAGTGAGCCAAGAAGGCATCATCACCCACCACCCTGCGCGACAAAGAAACTCTTGTCAAAAAAAAAAAAAAAAAAAAAAAAAAAAAAACGATTAATAGAAATTTGGATGCAAATTCCTTTTTATAAATGGAGGTCTATAAAACGACTCGGAGGAAACGAATTAGAACCTGTTACTTGATAATTTTTACTAGCTAATAACAATCTATGCTGTCTTCTTCTACCCTGGGAAGATTGAATAACCTGTTAAACAATTTTGGATAACTTTTTATGATTTTGTAATAATACTTACAACCTATCATCTTTATAGCAGAAGAAATGTCAGTCTTAGAGCCTTAGAAGTCTGTAGATCTCTCCTCAGATGGAAATGATGGAAATGCTCTTTTTTTTTTTTTTTTTTTGGCACGGAGTTTTGCTCTTCTTGCCCAGGCTGGAGTGCAATGGCGCGATCTCGGCTCACCGCAACCTCCACCTCCTGAGTTCAGGCAATTCTCCTGCCTCAGCCTCCTGAGTAGCTGGGATTACAGGCACGCACCACCATGCCCAGCTAATTTTTTGTATTTTTAGTAGAGACGGGGTTTCACCGTGTTGACCAGGATGGTCTCGATCTCTTGACCTTGTGACCCACCCGCCTCGGCCTCCCAAAGTGCTGGGATTACAGGCTTGAGCCACCGCGCCCGGCCCCCCCCTTTTTTTTTTTTAAAATTGGAAGCTTTATACATAGAAATTAAAATCTACGGAATTCATTAATGAAATCTAGACACTCTAATTGGTGTTAAATGGAGATTATACAGATACACACATACCAGAGATATTATTTATGATACACTGGATATGGGGTTATATTTTTACTTTAAACATCCTTCTTGAGCTATCATTAAAGTAAAATAAACTTAGAAGTGGATTAGCCAAAACAAGACAAAATTTCTAGTCTTAAGCTCTTGCAAAGCTCTGCAAGAATTAAGTTCTATACTACAGTACTTCAGAGTTTTTATTATTTTACTAAAATGTTATTTTAGTTAATATTAGTAAAACAATTATTTTAGTAAAATATATTTACTATTTTACTAAAAATTTTAACAAAAAATAATTTTCTATCTTAATAAAAAAAAATCACATATGCATGTGCCTTCAGAAAAAAAAAACCACAAAGGATATCTAATATATCGTGTATTAACATTTTTTAAAATGCCAACACTTCTGACTTGAAATAAAAGCTGCATGATGCTTTCTGATACTCAGTCATTAGAAAAAAACATAAAGCATTCTAACATAACATTGTAACAAGATACACAAAGGCCAGGAGGTAGTAGAGTTCTGTAAATTACCTTACTAGAATGGGTTTAAGATTATGAATAACATTCTCAAACTTGCTTAAAAGCACTCACTAAATGCACAGTATAAAGCTTTGCTTCTTAAAGATTTTAAGAAGTTGCCACATGCCAGCTGGTATCTACTTGTCTCATGTATTTCAAAAGTTTGACTTTAATTTTACAATATTGGGTTAAAGTATATACATGAATACCTTAGAAAATAGCATTGCTTATATATATATCACTTGCAAAATACTGTGAATCTCAAACCGTGTAGTTCTTCCCACACATCATCTTATTGAAAAGCATCATTTCACAGATAAAACAGAGGCACAAAAGAACCTATCTCGTTCCACTGTTATATAATTATAGGTTTCTTTGATTAAAGTTAATGTATTTTTTTAAGAGATGTGGGTCTCATTATATTGCCTAGGCTAGACTTGAACTCCTAGGCTAAAATAATCCTCCTGCCTCAGCCTCCAAATACCTGGGGCTACAGGCATGCACCACCACACCCAGCTAAAATTCAGTTTTCGCATTTCATGTCTTTTCTTGACAATACTGTACTGTTTGTTGTCCCCTTTTTGCCCTGCATCTTACCTTTCCCTCATCTCTGTCCCACCATAGCCACCTTGTGCAGTGCCTACTCTTTCCCTTCTTTCATCTTTTTCTCCAGGTTCCATTTTCCTGTCATGTCCCTTTCCAATAATCACTTTTTCTCTTTCCTCAGCTTAGGAGCATTCTTACATGTACATCTTAGCAGAGAGCACCTGTAACCATAGCTACCTGGGAGGTTGAGGCTGGAGGCTCACCAGAGGCCAGAAGTTCAAGATCAACCTGGAAACACAGCAATACTCTGACTCTTTAAAAAAAAAAAAAAAAAAAAAAAAAACAACTTTCCTGGCAGGATGGTATGCACCCGTAGGCCCAACTACTTGGGAGGCTAAGGCAGGAAGATCATTTGAGCCCAGAGTTCCAGGCTGCAGTCTGCAGTGAGGTATGATCCTGACACTGCACTCCAGTCTACACAACAGCAAGATCCTGTCTTTCAAATAACAAAAAAAGTACATCTAACAGTATTTAATTAATTTCACAAGTATAAATTATTCACAAATAGTTGTTATATAGATCAGAATTTAAAGTTATCTTTTTTACTATTCATTTTAAACCAATATAACTGAGCACAAATATGTACTGTATTAATTTGAAGAAGCTTCCAGTTGTCAGCAAGAAGTAGATACCAGATTAAATTTTATAACTTGAAACACTGATTCTACTCATGTTTTTAACTGTATTTTAGCTACAATATAACCACATGGAATTAACCAAACAATGAAATGTAAAAAGACATCCTTTCAACAAAGATAAAGGTAAGTTTTAAAGCTTAAGGTCGGCTGAATAACTCTTTTCTTCACTCTGTGACTTATTCCATCACACAATTGGAACATGAAAATATTTTCTGTCAATGTATGATTTGATTAAATGAAGCAGAGAAAAAAAAAAATCTCACCTCCAATGGTACTCTCTTGAAATTCATGAAACTGGCCTTTCACAAAACGAAGCACTAGGCTTGATTTGCCAACAGCAGACTCTCCCAGAAGTACTAGTTTGAACTGGCATATTTTATTTCCAGTATTTGGCCCGTTGGGTCTTGTTGCACCTCGATTAGCCATGTCCAAATTTGAAATAAATCCCTAATTTCAGACTCTTCAATGAACTTCCAGAATTCAAGGGGTCAATCTTCTTCTTTCTGGAGGTAAAGAAACCTGTAAAGAAACAATTATGAATATACAAATCAGTAAAGCAAATTTACTATTAATCACTTTAAATTTTGCCTATAGCATATTATGATTATTTTAAGCTCTACCAGACCTTCAATGTCCTTTAGATTATGTCACTATCTTTTAAAGAAAATTTAAAGGTATAGGATTTGAGCTCAAAATCACTTTATTTTTAAGGCTAACCTCAAAGCTTCAACTTTGTGCTAGGCAGTACTTTAAGTACTTAACTTCTCAACAATCCTATAAAATGAGATATTATTACAATCCTTATAAATGAGGAAGCCTGCACAGAGATGTGAAGAAGCTTAATTGAGGTCACAGAGTTACTGTGACAGAAGTGACACAGAGCTGAGTTTCAAATCCAGGGAACCTGAGAGATGACTCAAGAGTTCAAGTTCTAGAGCCAGGCTACTTGGGTTAACATTCTTTTGAGAAAAATTATGTTATTAATAACTGGGAAGATTTTAGAACAGATCCCAGAATTTACTATTATTTGAAGTCTTCTGTTAAACAATGCTTAATGGTAATTTGGACAACAAATATTTTCAGTCACCAGGGTTTGTGTGCCTAATGGTGGAAAGACTTGAAACTGTTTCCTCATCTGCTCAAAGATACCATACAAAGAAATGCTAACAGTTGTTTTCTGTGTGGCGGGATTATTACTTTTTATTTACTTACACCAACTGTAACTTTTTTATAGTTTTTGGATGAACAATATGCATGCCATTTTTTATAAACTTTAATTTTTTTGAGAAAGGGTTTTGCTCTCTCACCCAGGTTGGAGTGCAGTGTCGTGGTCCCAGCTCATTGCAACCTCAACCTCCTGGGCTCCAGCACTCCTCTTGTCTCAACCTCCTGAGTAGCTGTGACTACAGGACACTCAGAACCATGCTGGGCTAATTTGTCGGTACAGACATTGTCCTGCTAGGTTGCGCAGGATGATCTAGAACTCCCAGGCTCAAGCAATCCTCCTACCTCAGCCTCCCAAAGTGCTGGGATTACAGGTGTGAGTCACCATGCCCAGCCTGCAAGCCATTCTTTTTTATTTAAATAACACATTTTAAAAAATTAGCCTGAATGGTGACTTCTATGTGTTACCATTATCTAATTATGCTAACTTTTAATCTCTAAGGAATTAGCGAATATTTGAAGAACTTTTTTCAATCTACTCACAAACCAATGTTCACAGTTTCCTTCCATCTTTAATCAAAATCCAAATATATGCTAATATATTAAACCTGATGATTCCTTCTCTAAAAAGGAGAAGGAATCATCTATATTTCATTTAGCTACCTCATATAAGAAATAAGTCTTTTGTACCAGAGACAGGGGCTCACACCAGTAATCACCACACATTGGGGACGAGGTAGGAGGATTGCTTGAGACCAGCCTGGGCAACATAGTGGGATCCTGTCTCTATATTAAAAACAAAAAACGAAAGTAATATGCCTTCTCCATAAATTGAGTTTATAAGAAAAGCTCTTCACAATGAACTAACATATCCATGAGATGTTCTTAAGGCAATAAAAACGTCTCCCTGCCTTAACTTAACACCAGCTTTTTAGAGTCCTTATCTTTTACCATTACATACTGAAATATTTAAAGATACAATGTCTGAGTTGCTTCCAAATAACAAGGTATAAATAAAAATGCCCCCTCACCCACAAACACACTAGATTTGGGGGTCTAATCCTGGCTACACCAATTTCCGCCTGGGCAAACTCTTTAATTTCCAAGTCTCTATTCCCATAATATCTAACTTAAATAGCTGCTGCGAGAATTAAATGCAACAATACATGTAAATAATCTCTAATACAGTAGGGATTGAAATTGCCAGTAATGTGGTCCTTTGATAAGAAAATGACAAAATATCAATAGAACATCATATATACTGAAAATGGACCAACACATCTTCAGATATTACACACTCAGTATCAACTGAAACATTTTCCATTTATCCTTTTAACTACTAAACAAGAAATTATTCATCAGGGACAGTATGCTGCAAATTTCTTTTTTTTTCTTTTTTCTTTTTCTTTTTTTTTTGAGACGGAGTTTATCTCTTGTTACCCAGGCTGGAGTGCAATGGCGCGATCTCGACTCACCGCAACCTCCGCCTCCCGGGTTCAGGCAATTCTCCTGCCCCAGCCTCCTGAGTCGCTGGGATTACAGGCACGCGCCACCATGCCCAGCTAATTTTTTGTATTTTTAGTAGAGACGGGGTTTCACCATGTTGACCAGGATGGTCTCGATCCCCTGATCTCGTGATCCACCCGCCTCGGCCTCCCAAAGTGCTGGGATTACAGGCTTGAGCCACCGCGCCTGGCATGCTCCAAATTTCTAAGGTACTTCCAAAATTTCAGGGACACCAGACTCCCACTCTCCCACTAAAAAAAAGGAAATCAAAATCAAGCAAGATTTTGATTTCACTTTGACTTTTAAGGTTCAAATCTACTCAATTGTGGTTATTCCCCCCCCCACCCCCGTCCAGGGATGTCAAACAGGAAATAATAGTAAACATACACTTAGCCTAACACTAAGGTTAAAAATTAGGTGCATTCATTTGTATACACTTCTTACTGAAACTCGTTTTGCAAAACAAGAATCTTGCATAATATACATTTGTAATCTTTTGAAAATAACTTATTCATTCTATAGTTAAAATCCTTCTAAGGGTTCTTTGATCAAAAAATTTACTGACTTAATTTGTGCCGGGCACTGTTCCATGTACTTTGCTTACACAAATGCTGAGTTATCATTTCCATTTTACTTTAGGAATAAAGTTTATTATGAGCAATCCTGAGTATTCCCAGAGGTGCAACTGTTTTGTCTCATTATGTGTAAGGCAACAACTGATCGAACGCCTTGATTTCGCTAAAGCAATACAAAAATTAAATATGCGAACTATGTCGTTCAGAACTTAAAAGTCTGGAAGTCTCAGAAGGCAAAGCAGCTTCCA
The DNA here is from genome assembly GCF_009761245.1 of Sapajus apella. NCBI lineage: Eukaryota > Metazoa > Chordata > Mammalia > Primates > Cebidae > Sapajus > Sapajus apella. The sequence continues at coordinate 40,383,165 of NW_022436944.1, read as the reverse complement.
GGGAAGACAACATCAGAGCAACTTTCAACGTCTCTACACAGGGAAGGAGTTCAGCGGTCCTGTTATCTTGAATCTCTTTAAAGCCGTCGTTCACTACCTTCCATATACATAAGAGTCGAGCCTCTAGACAGGCTATTTTGACAAGCCCCCCACCCCCTCCACCACCCGTCTTTGGAAGTTGAAGGTAGGCGGAGCTCCCCACATTCACACCTGCAGTAGGCCCGGGTTCCTGCCAGGAGAGCACCTGAGTAGCTAACAGCCAACTCCAGATCGCCTGGATAAGCAGCACTCGCCAGATCCCTTGGCCTTTCCAACCTCCTCCCCCGAACCTGGCTGGCTTTGACCGAGACCCCCAGAACTGCCAGGACAGGGGACAGGCGGAACCGCGGCCTCCAGTACACTTTCCACGGCGCCATCTTGAGAAGGGAAAGGGTGACACCCGTCGCTCCCTCAGTCAGTCCCCAAATCCCGGTCTCCAGAGCCCCTTGAGGATGAGTCACCAGGGCTGGCAAAACAAGACGCTGAGTTCGACAGTTCCCTGGTCCAGGACAGTGGTGCGCGTGAGGGAGAAGGGGCGGGGGTCTCAGTGCCGGCAGGACCGCGGACAGGCTGGGGACCGCGGATAACCTGAGGTCCAGGCCCCCGGGGCGCAGGGGGAGGGGCGGTTCGGTTACCTGAAACAGCAGCAAGCGGAGCTGCGGGGCCGAAGCTTCCTGGCAGCAAGGCCCAGGCGTGGCCCGTGGGACGAGTGTGTCTACGGCGGTGGTGGCGGCGTCTGCTCTTCGCGCCGCTCCCCTCACAGTGGACTGTGCGGGGCTCCTGCCGTGGTGCCGCCCCTGTCGGGCTCCGTCTCCGCCTCTCGCCGCTCCGCCTCCCTCTTTCCTTTCTCCTCCTCCGCCGCCGCCGCCGGCGCTCGAGTTCCGACTAATTCTGCCTCCTCCTCCCTCTGCTTCCTCCCCTCAGGCCCGCCGCCGACTCCTTCATGAACCAAAACACAAACACTCAGGTCCCACCGCTGGAGCCACTTCCGCTGCCCGGTGTCGGCCCCACCGCCACGTCGCCGCACGCAGCGAACTACGCCCCTTCGTCACTTCCCGTAACCGCCAGTCCGCCCTCTCCATCCGCTTCCCCGCCCCCTCCCGAATCCCTCCCCGCCCCCTCCCGAATCCCTCCCCGCCCCCTCCCGAATCCCTCCCCGCCCCCTCCCGAATCCCTCCCAGTCCTGGTGTGTTCGCGGGGCGGGGCGAGGCAGGATGTCACGTGACCCTGCAAGAGGCTCTGATCCGCTCTGGCCGCCTTTCTTCTCTTCCCCCACCGCAGATGCGCGGGGCCACGCCCTCTCCAGCGCCATTGTTAGCTAGGTGGGGGTCTCTGGGCTGCAGGCGGCTGGGGGGCGGGGAAAATTCCTTTACTCTGCTTTGGGGGAACACCAAAAGAACTTGTGTTTTGGGTTTTTTTTTGTGCGCAGCCCTTGTGGGAGCAGCGAGGTTCCCTCACCCCAATCTGGCACCTTTGCGAAGGGGCTTTATTAGAGGGCACTTAGACGTCTTAACTCCACGGAACCTCTCCCCTCAAAATGTCCCTGGGGTTGGGTGGGTCGATAAAGACTGGTAAATCGCACTTACCCCAAGGAGGAAGAGAGAGAGCCCTCTCTATCCCAAAAGCCGCCTTTAGGCACAAAACAATAAGTCGCTTCCACTGAGAGTTTACCTGGTTTTGGTAGGGGGCAGGGAGGGTCAAATCCTAAAACAGTATGTACCTTTTATTCAGAGTTTCCTTTCGCTCTTTACTGTACTAAACGCTTTACAGGAATTATCCCATTGAATTCTTACACGAGGAGTCTTTCATTCTGAAACTAACTTGTTAATCGCCTGTTCCCTACATTCGAATTTTAATTCCCCTTAGTGGTCCTCACCGCTGTAAACCTGTATCTAGCCCAGCGCCTGGCAGCCAAGTATTCAGTCCCAGAGATGGATGTTTTACAGGTAAAGAATTTGAGGCAGAAGAGGTTAACTTGTCCGACATCACTACTGTGTGGTGCCGAAGCTGAATTCTAATCTGCGGGTTGGCTCCAGAATGTGAGTTGCTGAACACAATTCTGATGAAAGACAACCCAAGACTTTCGTTCCCCTCCACGGGGGTCCTACTGAAGATGTGCTTTTGTTGAATCATACACCACAGTCAGTCTCTGGCGAGGCTCCTGCCCCACCCCCTCCCCAGCCCCTGCCAAAAAAATTGTTTTGGTAATTTGGTAGAATAATATTCAATTGATTTTCCCTCGGAATAAAGGCTACTTTTCAGTTTGCAGTTTACAATGTATAGCTCTGTTGTGAGGGCGAGAATATTGTCTTTGAAGTGTACCGGGTTAAGGTATCCTGTGGGTGTGCAATCGGCATTGTGCCATGAAGATGATTTGAACTTTGAACAGCCAGTCTTTCATAGTAACTACCCAGTTGCCAGAAGAACGTAATGTGTCACACGTAAATTGTACCTGTGGCGTTTTATCCACAAGGCGTTGTTCCAGTATGAACTATTAGTCATGGTAATAGCTCTTGGACAATCCCAGGAGGAATCAGGAAATAGGATATGTCACATCAGTTTTGTCATGTGAACAGCATGCCCAAAACCAAACCTATTCCACTCCAAACCTGCTTCTGCTTAGAGACTGGCATTAACATCCTCCCAGTCACTCAGACTTGGGAAGGCAGAATCATCTTCAACTCTTCCTTCTCCTCACAAACTGTCGTCCATTCTATCAAAAAATTATGCAATCCCCAAATTTGAGGTCGAATCCCAATACCTGGTCCATGGTAGTGTTTCTATAAATAAACTGGAATTAATGCATACTGCTGCTCTTTCTGTCCATTCTTTACACTTTAGCCAGTTACTCTACTAAAAAATGTTCAATGGTATCTCATTACTTGCCAATCTAAAGTTCTTTTAACTCTAGTCCCAACCCATGTTTCTTTCACTCTATTTCTATAGAATTCCTCTCACCAAACTCTTTATTTGTCCCCTGACCACACGTATCTACTCTGTGTTCCCTGAATATTGCCTGTGTGTTGCCATCTTGGTATCTGATCACTTTATTCCCTCCACCTAGAACACTATTATTGCCCATAACTGCTATTTCCATCTCAGCCAGGATACCAGTTCCTCTGGACAGCATCTGCAGATACTTCTACTGGATTATTTAATTATTATTTTTTCTGTAATTTCACAATACTTTGCCTTAGTCTCTATAATAACTGTCTTAAAACCTGCCTTATTTTAATAGTTAATCAGCACCTGAACTTTTCTCCTTAGCCTTTCATTGCATTATAAGGCTTTTAAGGGTTGGAACCATCACTTATTCATCATTTCAGCCCTTCACAGAAGAACTTTGATTGCTATAGTAGGGACCCCCAAAGTATTGGTGAACTTAATTATGCTTAGAATGGTGAGCATTAGACTAAGAAGACCTCACAACCAAAACATTCGATGCTGAAATTTATAAATTGCAGAAAAACCTCCCTATTTCATCGTTTCAGTATGTTGCTTCCTCACTCATTTCTGTTTGATTTTGTCTTCACCTCCTTCATGAATACATCTCACAATATTTTACAGTTTAGTCATAATGTTTGCCTGGAAGAGTGCTGCCCCGGTGGCTGGCACTTCTAAAGATCCAGTAGTAATTTTAGAGAAATTGAAATGCCACAGTAAAGCTCTGTTGTTGTACTGCCACTTGCAATATGTCTGTGTTTTCTTTTTCATAACCCCAGATAACTGAGGAGGACTGATAATTGTATATATTTTAGTGTCAAATGTAGAATCCTATCAGTTGATAGAATTTGTTAAGGAAGCTACAAAGCAAATAAATAATCATAAAGACTTAAACATTGTCTTTAGTGCTTATACTGCCCTCAAATCTCTAAATACTCAATCACAAATTCCCAGTGGCAGGTGTCTCCCAACCATTCACAGCACCCCATATCCTTTTCCATCTCTTCCAGGAAATCTGTCCTCCCTTGTGTAGCTGAAGAATGAATCTTTGAATAGATGATAATGAATGGTTTCATTTACTTTTAATTGGAACTATCTGGAGACAATTCAAAATTTTTTCTGGAGACAAACCAACGGTAACGCTAACATTGGCATGGTAACAAGTTAGTGAATAAAAGGCTGTGAAGCTTGAGCTAGTCATGTTTGAAAAGTTTGTGCCTTTGGAGAATATCATTCAAGCTTCAGCTCAATGTCACCTACCTACAGGACTTCTAAGTCCACTAATTCTAAAGTGCTTTCTGTTTTTTTTTTTTTTTTTGAGACGGAGTTTCCCTCTTGTTACCCAGGCTGGAGTGCAACGGCGCGATCTCGGCTCACTGCAACCTCCGCCTCCCGGGTTCAGGCAATTCTCCTGCCTCAGCCTCCTGAGTAGCTGGGATTACAGGTACGCGCCACCATGCCCAGCTAATTTTTTACATTTTTAGTAGAGACGGGGTTTCACCATGTTGACCAGGATGGTCTCGATCTCTTGACCTCATGATCCACCTGCCTCGGCCTCCCAAAGTGCTGGGATTACAAGCGTGAGCCACCGCGCCCGGCCCACCTTTTTTATTTTTAATTATTATTTTTTAATTATTTTGAGACTGAGTTTTGCTCTTGTCAGCTAGGCTGGAGTGCAATGGCGTGATCTTGTCTCACTGCAACCTCTGCTTCCAGGTCCAAGCGATTCTCCTGCCTCAGCCTCCTGAGTAGCTGGGATTACAGGCGCTCGCCACCATGCCCACCTAATTTTTCCAGTTTTGGTTGAGATGGGGTTTCACCATATTGGCCAATCTGGTCTCTAACTTCTAACCTCAAGTGATCTGCCTGCCTCAGCCTCCCAAAGTGCTGGGATTACGGGTGTGAGCCACTGTGCCTGGCCTAATAACAGTTCAAATTCTAAGCCATGTGTTTTATGTCTATATGCGTAGAACATGACAAATATTTATCAAATATACTTTCATTAAAATCTGAGAGGTGAAACCTTAAAGAAAATCTACTTAAAAGCAACACAGTTTTAGTTTGCTGCATTATTTTAAAAATACAATATGGCTTATTGTGTAGCATATCTCAAACTTTAAAATATTCACTTTAGATGCGATTTAAAGTTTTGTTATTAAAGTATAAATGTTCTCAAGGACTTTAAGATGTTTTTATGCCACAGTTGTGGCATAAAACATTTCCAGAATTTAAAGTCCTTTTTTAGCACTAAAATAACTACATGCAGATTGGAGGTACTTGGATAAGGAAGGACCTAAAAAAAGTGATCATCATCAGAAAGTTTATTTGTTCATCATCACCAACATTAAGCGGCCAGGAAGAAGCCAATCGTTGAAACCATCCTAAAAGGACTGTGTTGCTAGGGAAACCAGAGAATTTGCTGAACATTTGATCTAGCGTCCAAAGCCACATCACTTAAGTTTTCTTGCCCTCCAAATCTAGTAAAGAAAAAGAGAGAGGAAGCAGGGTTGGAAGTGAAGAGGGGGAGAGAAGAGAGAGAGGGAGAAAGGAGAGAGGACAGGCAAGAGGCAGAGACAGAGAGAGGGCGCGGGGAGAAAGAGGAGAGGAGGGGAGGGGAGGAGAGGAGAGAGGAGGGGAAGAGAGGAGAGGGGAGAGAATGAGACGCGAACGGGGATCCGTCCCGGGAGGAATTGAGCGCCAAGCCCCGCCCCTGTTTCCCAGGTAACCGGATAAACAGACTCCATCTTTTCTTCTGTGAACCCCGCTGGCTGTTAAGAGGCAGGCAGGCAGGCAGGAAGCAGTGGGCAGGGAGTCCGAGTGAGGTGGTGCTCTTTCGTGAGAGTGGGGTTGCCCAAGGGATTGGAAACATCCCTCGAGCCAGGTACAGCTTTCCCCTTAGAGATGAGTGCTCTTGGAGAAATGAGAGTATTTGGGGGTCGAAATCGTCCCTGAACATGGAGATTGGACACCCCCATGAGGAAAAGGATGATTTAGGAGGCAGGAGGGTCATTATGGGAACAAAATTTCCCATGGAGTTGGGGATCAGAGTGGGATTAGGAAAAGAAGATTCCCAATGTGGGGAGAGCCCTGTGGTTAGTAATAAATATGAGGGAAGGATGGCATCACCAGAAACAAAATTTCCATTGAACAAGGGGCTTGAAATGGGATTAGAAAGACAGAATATTTCTAGGACTCCCATGCAGAGGGGTAGTTTAGGAGTTGACAGTGTCTCAGCCTCACAGGGAACAAAATTTTCTCTGTTGCCAAGAAGAATGGGGTTAGAAAATGAGAGTCTTCATGTAGGATGTACCCATGATCGCAGAATACAGCCTCCTTTGGGCAGGGTGTGTGGAAGTCCACAGGCTGTAGGGAGCAGGAGAGCTTCTTTGGCTAGTGGCCCTGAAGGGGTAGAGGAATTAGTGGGAAAGCCTGCTTTGGGTATGGAACCAAGACAGGAAGTGGAAAAAGAGTCCACCTGTGTTGTGATGAAACCCAGCACAGAGATTAAGCCTCCTGTGGGGGTAGACATTGGACTACCCCAAGCAGAGGAGCCAGATGAGACCAAGAATTCAGATCCCCAAATGGGCTTGGTGATAGAACCTCCCCAATGCCAGTTTGCCCAACAACCTGAAGAGAGAACGGAGGCTGGAAACATTGAACCAGGAGTGGAACCTCCAGATCGCATCAGACCCATATACACTGGGAAATTTTTTGATCGGACACCTTGTTGGCCAAGTGTAAGTTTTTTTTTTTTTCCTACCACTTTCCGTGGGAGCTAAACTATGTATAACCATGTCTTTATTGAGATGATAAAGTGATGAAACTTGTTTTGGTTGCAGAGACAAATCACAAAGATTTCGTGAGATTCCTGTATTTCTTTGCTCCACTAGACTCTTTGCAGATGTTACTTAGATTTCTGATTCTCTGCCTCCCTTCTTAGATGTCAGCTTTGTTTTCTGTGCACACCAGTGGTTTGTTCTGATGTCTTTCTCTTTTCTCATTTAATCTTCATTTCATTTTCCTCAAGCCTCTCACATATTGAGATACATAAAGGTACATGTTATATCCTACTATTTGTACTATGACTGGAAAAAGAAAAGTGTTTCTTTTTCTTAGACTGTGAGTTATGCATTCTTTCAGCAAAGACTTGTGGTAGCCATTGTGCCAAGTACAGAACAAAATAAAATGAAAAGTACATGATCCCTACCTCTAGGTTTAGGCTCACAGATAATTAAAGGAATGGTATACAGTTTTCTAAATGAATACAAAACATATGATTCTTCCTTCATAGAAGTACACTCTGAATACAGAACTCAGTGTCAAGATTGTGCAATTCTGTTTAGAGGAGATGGGAAAGGCTTAATAGGAAAAGTAATAATTGAGCTAACATGGAAAGGTTTCAGTGTTTGTCCGAAGAAAGAATGAGGTAGACCATTTTGGGCATGAAAAGGTCCAGAGCACAACCAAAGCTTCCTATGTTTTAGAGGCATAACCGTTCTATTCGGCCAGCAGGGTGTTGAGAGATGAAGATGAAGAAGAAATATGTTGAAGACATCCGAAGGCCCCGAAGGTAAGGATAAAACATATGGATACAGCATCAATGGTGGATCTTAATGAGAGTAGAAATAAACAAAATTTGCCTTTTAGAAGGGTAATTGTGATATCAGTAGTTGTGATGGACTGGAAGGGGGAGACACTGAGTGATAGTAAGAATTTAGAAGGACATTGCAAAGCTCTGATGGACTGGAATTAATGTAGAGTTACAAAGAATAGAAAGGAGACTGCACTTTTGAGAGGTTATTAGATGATACTTTAAAAAATAGCCACTCAGTTGTGGATCTACATGGTAAGGGAAGTTGATGGATGACTCAGCAGTGTCTGTGTTGATAATGATCTCTTTGAGTTTGGTGGCAAATGAATATCCAGTGTTGGCTATTATCAGTATGAGATATCAGGTCAAGTAGCCAGGGAGACAGTTGGTAATACGAGACAATTGATGTCCCATGGGTGTGAATGAGAGAAGAGAATCAAGACAAGAATCTTGGGAAATATTGACATGAGGTGGTCAGTGAAGAAGATGTTAATAAGGAGAGTTATTGAGGGCAAGGACTATATCTTGTTTATTGTTTACTTTCATGACATATCACAATACCTGGCTTATGGTGGTCATTCAATAAATACATGTTTGATAAATAGAAGGAAGCCTGGATGATTAAATGGGAGAAAGACCAGTCAGCGAAGAAAAAGGTAAGTCTGAGATAGTGTTATTGAGGAACATAAGAAAGTGTCATTAAGGTATAATGAGAATAAAAGATTCCACACACTGAAATTTGAAAATAAAACGCAGCTGAAGACGTCATAGTGCTTCCACAAAATTTTGCTTGGGTTTGAAGACTTTTCCCCTTCAGAATCAGAATGTTTTTTTTTCTTTGTCTCACATTGCTTTCTGGTTTCCTCTTTGGATTTTCCCAGCCGCTTTACTTGACCACACCTGTTCCCATTTCTGGATTGGTTCTGCAGTTTATAGCTTCTGATCTGATCTGATCTGATCTCACACACATGCAGACACCAGCTTCCAGTTTCCAGCCCAGGCAATTCTAAAACCTTTACTTCCTCCCACTTCTCATACCTTCCTTTCTAAATGTGATAGGACAAGGAAGAGAGTGTCAAGGAGAGAGTGACCAGCTGTGTTAAAACCATCTCTGATAGGCTTGGTGCAGTGGTACATACCTGTAATCTTAGCACTTTGGGAGGCTGAGGCAGGAGGATTTTCTTGGTTTTTTGAGACAGGGTCTCACTCCATCATCCAGGCTGGAGTGCAGTGACGCCATCTCAGCTTGCCGCAAACTCTGCCTTCCGGGCAGAAGCAATTCTTGCGCCTCAGCCTCCCAGTAGCTGGAATTATAGGAGCATGCCAGCACACCTAGCTAATTATTTTTTCTTGCTTTTTTTTTTTTTTAAATTTTTGTATTTTTGATAGAGACAGGGTTATGCAATCTTGTCCAGGCTGGTCCCCTACTCCTGACCTCAAGTGATCCGCCCACTTCAGCCTCTCAAAGTGCTGGGATTACAGGCATGAGCCACCATGCTCAGCAAGCAGGAGGATTTTTCGAGGCCAGAAGTGTGTCATTAGCCTGAGCAATATAGCAAGAGCCTGCTTATACAAAAAAGAGAAAAATTAGCCAGGTGTTGTAGCATGTGCCTGTAATCCTAGCTACTTGGGAGGCTGAGAGGTGAGAAGATGATTTGAGCCTGCGAGTTCAAGTTTCCAGTGTGCTATGATCACACCACTGCATACCGGTCTGGGTGACAAAATGAGAGCCTGTCTCTAAAAATAAAGTAAAAATAACATTAATTAACTTTGGACATTAAGAATTAGCAACATTGTTAGAATGACATAATAAAAAAAGAATTCAGATTATAATATACCTAAAGAGTGAATGGGTTATTAGAATTGGAGAAAGCTATCTTGAAATTTTTTTCCCTTAAGAAGTATGACAGTGAAGAGAAGGAGTAAAGATTCCATTTAGGAATCTTATTATTTAGTGAATCAGTGGAGGAGTTTGAGATAACACAAAGGAATAGAATGGGTAGAACCAGATCCTAGATGAGTGGGAGGGAATCTATTTAGGATTATAGGCAAGAGGAGGGGTTAATCTTCGTTAGAAAGAAGGCTTCATTTAAAAATAATTTTTAAGATGTTAAAATATTTATTTTGATTGTAACACAAGAATATTAAGATTATAGAAAATATAGAAAACAGGAATAAAAATGCCTGTAATCTTACCACCTTAATACAGTGCCTATTGCCAGGCGCGGTGGCTCATGCCTGTAATCCCAGCACTTTGGGAGGCCGAGGTGGGCGGATCACGAGGTCAAGAGATTGATACCATCCTGGCCAACACGGTGAAACCCCGACTCTACTAAAAATACAAAAAAATTAGCTGGGCATGGTGGCATGCACCTGTGGTCCCAGCTACTGGGGAGGCTGAGGTAGAAGAATCACTTGAACCCAGGAGGCAGAGGTTGCAGTGAGCTGAGATTGCATTACTGCACTCCAGCCTGGTGACAGAGCAAGACTCTGTCTCAAAAAAAAAAAAAAAAAAAAAAAAAAAAAAAAATGCAGTGCCTATTAGCAGTTTACTGTTTCACGATCATTAATATTTATTGGTGGCTCACTGTATTAATATTGCTAGTCATAGACTTTTGCTGGTATTAATTCATTTGCCCTTATTGTGACCTGTGAGGCATCTACTACTACTAAATCCTGTGTTACAGGTAAGGAAATGGAAGCAAATTTAGGTAATTGGGGTAAAGTCATACAACTAAAAAGTGGTAGGATTTGAAGTCTCAAATTCCTACTTGACAGCCTAAGTTCTTAATTACTTAAATTACTTACACTATACTTTTATGATGCTTTCATCCAAATGCACTTTTATGCAGCTGTCATACTGAGTGTAAAATTGTTTTTCTTTTTCATTGGTTATTTAATAATATTTCACTATTACTACAAGGACTTCAAAAAGATCTTTTAATGATAAAAAATATTTAAGCCAATTCTTTTTTTTTTTTTTTGAGACAGAGTCTTGCACTGTCACCCAGGCTAGAGTGCAGTGGCGCCATCTTGGCTCACAGCAACCTCCACCTCCTGGGTTCAAGCAATTCTCCTGCCTCAGCCTCCTGAATAGCTGGGATTACAGCTATTTACCTGCCACCACTCCCAAGTAATTTTTTGTATATTTAGTAGAGACAGGTTTTCATCATGCTGGCCAGGCTGGTCTTGAATTGCTGACCTCAGGTGAACCACCCGCCTCAGCCTCTCAAAGTACAGGAATTACAGGTGTGAGCCACCGCACCTGGCCAAGCCAATACTTTAGTTAACTCTTTCTATTGTTGGGCATTTAGTTTTTATTTTTCCAGAATTGTCTATAAAATAGTTTGTCAGCCAGGCATGGCGGCTCATATCTGTAATCCCAGCACTTTGTGAAGCTGAGGTGGGAGCACTGCTTGAGCCCAGGAGTTTGAGATCAACCTGGGCAACATAGTGAGACCTCATCTCTAAAACAAACAAACAAAAAAAAGTAAAAAAAAAAAAAAAAGTCTTTTTATATGTGTTGGAATATTTCCTTAAGGATAGGGTTTCAGGCCGGGCGCGGTGGCTCAAGCCTGTAATCCCAGCACTTTGGGAGGCCAAGGCAGGTGGATCACGAGGTCAAGAGATCAAGATCATCCTGGTCAACATAGTGAAACCCCGTCTCTACTAAAAATACAAAAAATTAGCTGGGCATGGTGGCGCGTGCCTGTAGTCCCAGCTGCTCAGGAGGCTGAGGCAGGAGAATTGCCTGAACCCAGGAGGCGGAGGTTGCGGTGAGCCGAGATCGCGCCATTGCACTCCAGCCTGGGTAACAAGAGCGAAACTCCGTCTCACAAAAAAAAAAAAAAAAAAAAAAGGATAAGGTTTCAGCAGAAGCCAAAAGCATGGCTCTTTTTCTAGTTTCTATTGCCAAATCTCTTCCTAAACGATTGTAGCAATAAATTTTAAAAATAATAATAATTTGTTAGGCATTGTTTTAATTTACGTTTCTTTGACTTATAATTAGATTGAAAATTGCTCCATATGTTTGTTTTTATTGTTTTTGTTGTCCTTGTGTGTGGTCACCTTGCTGGACTCTTATTAGTCATAATTGTTTATTATTATTTCTTTGTTTTTTAATGACTATTTTGCTTGTGTATGGATATTTTAGGTAGATAATCATAGTGACACTTTTGTCTTTTTCTCTTTGATATGTATAACTTTCATCTATCTCTGTTTCCTACCTCATTGCATTAGCCATGATAAAGAAAAATGGCCCAGCACAGTGGCTTATGCCTGTAATCCCAGCACTTTGGGAGGCCGAGGCAGACAGATCACGAAGTGAGGAGTTCAAGACCAGCCTGACCAATATGGTGAAACCTCATGTCTACTAAAAATACAAAATTTAGCTGGGGGTGATGGCATACACCTATAGTCCCTGTTGCTTGGGAGGTTGAGGAAGGAGAATCGCTTGAGCCCAGGAGGCGGAGGTTGCAGTGAGCCAAGATTGTGCTACTGCACTCCAGCCTGGGAGACAGAGTGCAACTCCATCTCAAAGAAGAAAACAAAACAAAAAACAATATTAAAAACAAGCCTTGCCCCTCTGAAATCTCAGCACTTTGGGAGGCCAAGGCAGGAGGATCACCTGAGGTCAGGAGTTTGAGACCAGCCTGGCCAACATAGTGAAACTCTGTCTCTACTAAAAAATCCAAAAATTAGCTGGGCATGGTGGCAGGTGCCTGTAATCCCATCTACTTGGGAGGCTGAGGCAGGAGAATCACTTGAGCCTAGGAGGGGAAGGTTGCAGTGAACCAGGATCGCACCACTGGCCTGGGCAACAGAGCGAGACTCTGTCTCAAACAAACAAACAAACAAACAAAACAACAGCAACAAGGTCTCTTTTCTGATTTTAATGGGAATGATTCTAATGTTTCACTATTATGTATGATTTAGTGGGAGATTTTTGATATTTAAGTTAAGAACGCTTGTATCCATTTCCAATTTACTAAGAAAGTTTAAAAATCAGGACTGTGAAAACAATCTGTGAAAAGCTTTCCCCACATTTGTTGAAATATGTATATTTTTCTGAATTAAAATAGTTCATTTTCTAAGGGTAAACCTTCTTCATATTCTTGGCCTAAGCCCTACTTGTTGTCATATATTATGTTTATAATACATCCCTGGATTTGACTTGCCAGTGCTTCACTAGGATTTTTGTATCTGTGTTTCTCTGTAAATTTTGACAGTAGTTTTTCTTTTTGTGGTATCTTTTTCTGAGTTGGGTATTAGGATAATGCTAGTGTATTAAAATAACTGAGAAGCTTTCCATCTTTCCAATTGTCTTGATGCTTTCTTCATATTAGCTACTACATTATTTACTATACGGAGTATATACTATATATATGCTATAGCATTTATATATACTACAGAATTTATTTATAGTATTATCTACTTCTTGCAAGCTTGGTTAAACTCAAACAGCTGAAAAGGGAAGGGAAGGCAATCCCTGGCATCCTGACCAGGGCATGGGATGGTAAAGGATTTGATGCCCCTGAGTATCAGAGTAGGAAGACAGTGCATTTGGGTGAAGCTGAAACCCAGTGTCAAGCATGGCTGTGAGGAGAGTTTAGATGAAAATTCCCGCTGGGCGCAGTGGCTCAAGCCTGTAATCCCAGCACTTTGGGAGGCCGAGGCGGGTGGATCATGAAGTCAAGAGATCGAGACCATCCTGGTCAACATGGTGAAACCCCGTCTCTACTAAAAATACAAAAAATTAGCTGAGCATGGTGGTGCGTGCCTGTAATCCCAGCTACTTAGGAGGCTGAGGCAGGAGAATTGCCTGAACCCAGGAGGCGGAGGTTGCGGTGAGCCGAGATCGTGCCATTGCACTCCAGCCTGGGTAACAAGAGCAAAACTCCGACTCAAAAAAAAAAAAAAAAAAAAAAAAAAAAAAAAGAAAATTCCCATTGTGACTAGTCTGCAAGATCAATCCTTGAGGATAATCATCTTGCATCAGGGTGCATTCAGGAAACTGGAAGAGCTTCTTTTATTTTATTTTTGTTACTATTTTTTTGAGACTGAGTCTCACTCTGTCACCAGGCTGGAGTGCAGTGGTGCGATCTCAGCTCACTGCAACTTCTGCCTTCTGGGTTCAAGTGATTCTCCTGCCTCAGCTTCCCCAGTGGTTGGGACTCATGATCCACCCACCTCAGCCTCCTGAAGTGCTGGGATTACAGGCATGAGCCACCACGCCTGGTCCAGATCTTTATTTCTTAATACTATTCTCTATGAAAATAAATTAAACTCCTTGGAGAAATGGCTGACTCTAGGACTTGCACAGGCATGTACAATATGAACATGGAACATCTTTGTGAGCCAAAAAGTGAGAAGAATCCCAAAGAATCATGCAAATATGAAACAAACTTGAAGAAACAAGCTTGATGAGGCCTCCCTTAGCCCAAATTGGTATACACTGAATATTAAATAAAATTACCATTGAATAAAATAGAAATCCATGAATACATAGGGATGAAAATACATAAATGTGTGAATAAATATTGAGGAAAGGCCAGGTGTGTTGGCTCATGCCTGTAATCTCAGCACTTTGGGAGGTTAAGGTGGGCAGATAACGAGGTCAGGAGTTCGAGACCAGCCTGGCCAACAAAGTGAAACCCCATCTCTACTAAAAATACAAAAATCAGCTGGGCATGGTGGCATGCACTGGTAGTCCCAGCTACTTGGGAGGCTGAGGCAGGAGAATCGCCTGAACCTGGGAGGTGGAGGTTATGTGAGCAAAAATCATGCCACTAAACCCCAGCCTGGGAAAAAAAGGGAAACCCCGTCAAAAAAAAAAAAAAAAAAAAAAAAAAGGGAAAAAAGAAAACTTCCTTGCAATAATAAATGTAGAAAGAATGCTAGAATTAGAAAGTCTTCATTTGGCAACCACCATAGTAAAAATGATTTAGGAAAGAATCATTTGTTCTTTTTTTGTTTCTCTCTCTCTCTCTCTCTCTCTTTTTTTAAAGAGATAAGGGTCTCACTTTGTTGTCCAGGCTGGTCTTGAACACTGGCCTCCTCTGCCTCAGCCTCCCAAAGTGCTGGGATGATAGGCATGGACCACCATGCCCAGCTCATCAGTAAATGTTAAAACAGTAGGTGAAAAGTAGAAATTTTATGTAGATTATCATAGTTAAATTCTAAAAAGTTATTTATTTTCTGATTGTCTTTTAAAATTTCTAATCTTGTTTTATGAATACACCATCTTATATCTCTCAGGTAATCTCTTTTGTTTTACAGTTTCCTGTTCCCTCTATGTTTGTGTGTTTTTTATTGGCTTATTTTGCCCCTCCCTTTCAAATTGGAGTCTAAAAATTCATATTAAAACATTGGGCAGGCTGGGCGTGGTGGCTCACACCTGTAATCCCACCACTTTGGGAAGTCAAAGTGGGCAGATCACTTTAGCTCGGAAGTTTGAGACCAGCCTGGGCAACATGGCAAAAACTCATCTTTCAAATAAAAAAAATACAAAATTAGCTTGGCATGGTGGCCCATACTTGTACTACCAGTTACCAGGGAGGCTGAGGTGGGAGGATGGTGGAAGTTGCTGTGAGCTGAGGTTGAAAGGCAGAGGTTGCAGTGAGCTGATATCTGCACCACTGCACTCCAGCCTAGACGACAGAGTCAGACCTTGTCTCAAAAACAAAACAAAACAAATAAAACATTAGATACTACAAAGAAAATTAGTAGCTGTGTGTGTGTTACATGGCTTGTTTATCCTGGGACTTTGTTATAGGGTGATCAAGTTATGAGGCAGCCTTTATTTTGGGAGTGTCCCCAGTATTAACTTTTTTCCTCTAGGTTATTCACATTTTCCAGAGACTAGTGATAATGGTAATAATAATTGAAACTTACGCAGCGTGTAGCATGTGTGGACACTGCTCTAAGCATTTTATATGTATTAACTCATTTAATCCTCACAATGATCTCTATGAGGTTATTACCATCTCCATTGTGAGCAAATCGAGGCTGAATAACAGGGTGACACAGCTTATTTATTGGCAGATATTTGAACCCAAGCAAGCTGGCTTTCAAATCTCTATGTTCATGATGCCCTACTTCCTTTCCTATGCACTGCCTACAGGCTAGAGGGCTGGTTTGACTTTTGGCTGCTGGCTTTCCAGGGGCCCAGTGGGAGAGAAAGCTAGAGGAAATGCATTACAGAGAATATACTTTTACTTATTAATGCTCTTATTAATGCCCTGCTACTTTACCTTGAGCTTGATGTCTTTGGCTACAAAACCCCTTTGCGAAAACAAATCCACAGTTTGGCAAGAGGAGTTGAGAGCTTGTGTGGAAGGGTAGGAAGACAAGGATAACACAGGATGAAGAAGAATGGGATCCAATTGCCCTGAATACAAACTTTCAACCAATCTTTCTATTCTCAGATCCAAGTGTTACCACACCTTCTTCCAAGTGTTGAACTCTTTCTGTATCTGTTGATTCTCAACTGCCTTCAGCTCAAAATAATCCTTACGCAAAAGTGGCATATTTTTGGGTGGCATATTCTGATCCCCTTTATAATATATTTTTCTTTTTTGAGATGGAGTTTTGCTCGTTGCCCAGGCTGTAGTGAATGGCATGATCTTGGCTCACTGTAATCTCTGTCTCCTGGGTTCAAGCAACTCTCTTGCCTCAGCCTCCTGAGTAGGTGGGATTACAGGCACGTGACACCATGCCTGCCTAGTTTTTGTATTTTTAGTAGAGACAGGGTTTCACCATGTTGATCAGGCTAGTCTCAAACTCTTGACCTCAAATGATCCACTTGCCTTGGCCTCCCAAAGTGCTGGGATTACAGGCGTGAGCCACCGTGCCTGGCAGCCTTCATATTTTAAAAAATGACTTGAGTTCCTATCCTAAGTATAGCTAGAGAGACAATATTCCCTGGTATCAGTGAGATTTCTTATAACTTCCAAGTGAATTAAAAAAAAAAATTTCACTATATCCCTTCTCCATCTTCTCAGCCTTGCTTTTGCCCAGGTTAGGAAACAGTTTCTTTCTTTTTTTACACAGAGTTCTCACATAATATAATTGGGTGGGTAGAATTTACAGAAGATATGGTGTTAAGACTGGGCTGCTTCTCCCTGTCTTATTTCCCACCTTGGTCCCCCCCCAGCCTGTCTCCCTGTTGCTAGACTTTGGACTCCCCCCATCTTCTCAATTTATTTGTCATCTCCTTGCTTTTTGCTTTTTAGTGTATCTAATCAGAAGTTGTTTTGCTCCTCTCTATCAAACTGGAGTCTAATAATTCATATTAAAACATTAGACACTACAAAGATCATATTTTCTCCCATTATTTTTTAGCAAAGCAATTTAGCTTTCTGCCTGGCTGTGTCGCTAGGCTTCCTCTTTTATACCCAGAGATGTCAGAAGACAGTTTCTTAAACCCTAATGGCTCTCTCACTAAAAGGAATTCCACACTCGACACTGAACATAATAACAAGCTTTCACCTACCCATAGGTATTCATTCATATGTTCATCTATTCATCCCTCCATTTATCTAATCTATCCATTCCTTGCCAACCCACCTCTACTCATTCACCCATCCACTCCACTAAATTCTCAATTTCTCTGCTTTTGTCTGCTTGTTCTCTCTCTTTCTTTCTCTCTCTCCTTTTTCCAGAGACCCAGAACACTGTTGGAAGTTAGTTTCTTTCTCTTAGTTTTTAATTTTATTTTTTTATTTATTTTCAGAGACAAGGCCTCACTCCATTGCCCAGGATGGAGTGCAGTGATGTGATCATAGCTCACTGTAGCCTTGAACTCCTGGCCTTGAGAAACCCTCCCTTCTTGGCCTCCCAAATATCATATTTCTATTTCACTGTTATATAGGACAATGAATAATTAATCTATGATCTATAAGATTGTTCTGAAAGTTGAATTCCTCAACATGTCACAGAAGTCCTGTAATTGGATGAATCACTAACAATGTTAGTGCTGTAAAAATATATGCTTACAATTTTATAAATGTTTATAATATATACATAGCATTTAATGTTTGTTATGTGTGAAGCTTGCTTTAGATTTACTATTTGTTCTTCCTTTTTTCATGTTAGTCAAAAGTAACTTTGTAGGATCAGAGTCACAGGACAAGTTTGAAATAAATTTCATTCTTCAAAATGCTCCTCTTCTACCCTGATAATGATCAACAATTTTTCCCCCCAAAGGCAGGGAAAGTTATTCCAATTGGTTACAGAGTTGCAACCAGCTTGACTGAAAAACTTCCCAGGGTAAGCACTTTTAAAACATAACTTTATGTTTCTATTTTTACCTTGAATGTGAACGTTAAGAAATAGACAACTCAACGTTCCTTACGAAAGTGGTATAAATTTAATGTGGCCAATTTGGATTTTTTACTGTATTTTGAGACATTCTATTGATTGTGTCCAAGAAAGTGAAAATCCCAGGCTTACAATTTGTAGCTCTACAGGGATTCAATTACAGAGGATTCAATTTATTTCAGTAAGAGTAATGGTATGCTTTCTAACCTGGATGCTTCCTGGTTGTTTTCTAAATACGACATTTAAAATATGTTGTTTAAGGCACATGTTCTCAGGATCTGTGTCATGGGAAAAAATGTTGTTTACTTTCACTAATAAATAAATATATTTTAGGGGGTTTTCATTATTTGGGGCTGTAGTTCCAAATGTGCTTACTACCTACATACACTTAAGGCTGTTGGTTGATTGGTGTAGATCAGCTAATTAGCTAATATTTTTAGAAACTGTACTTAATACTATTTTCTTGCCTTCCTCTTTGTAGCTGATTACTCCACCTGAGGCAAAAAAGTATTTCAACTTCAGATATCCACCTGCTGGAGTAGAAAGAGTATTTTATGGAAGAGCAAATGATCCCCAAATTGCACCGTATTTGACACATGGAATTAGATCTAAAATTTCAATACCGGTAACTTATTTTCTCTTTTTACTTGTATATTAATTGACCAAGGTGAAAATGCACAAATGAGGTATTAGTGAAAGTCATTAGTTCCAATCTCCTTTTCACACATAATTTTACTAGCCCTTTCTCAATCTGTCTTCCAGAAGCATTTATCTTGAGCAGTAAAAAAATCCAAGCAGCAGCAGCCAAGAGAATATGAAAAAATTAATAGTTTAAGCCACAAACTATTCTCCTCTCAAATGATAAAAGCCTGGTTGCATTCCATTTTTTCACAATAAAGAGAAATGCTGTCAGGTTTTGTTAGACAATAAGAAAGACTTTCTCAAAATCCCAGCACTTTGAGAGGCCGAGGCGGGAGGATCACCCAAGGTCAGGAGTTTAAGACCAGCCTGGCCAACACGGCAAAACCCCTTGTCTACTAAAAATAATAATAATAAAAAATAGCCAGGGCATGGTGGTGGGTGCCTGTAATCCCAGCTACTCGGGAGGCTGAATTGGCTGAATCAATTGCTTGAACCTGGGAGGTGGAGATCATGCCACTGCAATCTAGCCTGGGCAATAGAGTGAGACTCCATCTCAAAAAAAAAAAAAAAAAAAAGACTGTCTTGGTGACTTGGCTAGAGGCACGATAGAGTATTATATGGACATTGAGTGGAGGTGGAGTCAAAATGTTTATTATTGCTGTTTATTGAGCGGACAGTATAGATTCAGAAGACCTGATCTCTGTATCTGAAGAGAACTTCTGGAAGTCGCATGGTTCTTGTGCTTTATATTTGAGTCCAGTAACCTGGAAGCTCTCATTGTAAACCCTTCAGTGCCATTGAGACTTTTAACTCATTAGAAAGCTCTTGTGTAGGCATGTTTAAACTTTGTATCCAATTCCGACAGTTCATATGAAGGTGTGTGTAGTCTCCTCTCCCCAGGTATTGATTAAGATTTCCATTTTCAGATTTATACTTTTGTTTTGTTGATATATTTGTGCATTGTATGATTTCTTTAGGCAAACACATTGATAAACCCACAGCCTGTTACCACATTTCAACAGAAAATTAAAGATAAAAAAGAATCTGTGTATCTTAGCAATCGACGAGCACCATTAGGAAAATCTCACGATCAAGCACCAGGATTACCTAAAGGAATGGACACAATGAATACGACATTTGGAACAGCAGTCATCAGAGGTAGTAAAAAAATAAATAAATAAAAATAAGGAGTGGGAAGGGCTTGGTAAAATAAGTCTCTTTGGAAAATTGGATTAAATATCCCATTGGTATAGTGTTTGGTGATAGTATAAATGATGATTCAAGAAGGAAAGATGGGATAGTAGCAAGAAAGTTACTCTCAGAATCCAAATTCTTAAAGCGTTTGTATGCAGAGGGAGGAAAAATTCAGGCATTGGAGTACAATACAGATATGGTGAGCAGAGTAGGCATGGTGTGAAGACAGGAAAGAACTCAACAAAATTGGCACTGGGACTGGCTAAAGGACTGCAGTCCCTTTGCTCTGGACATCTATTTGTGTGTTTTATTTCCACCAGTGCTTCACATGTGTTCATGACTCTGAACTCTTTACAAAACAGAGTTCATGGCACAGGTAAGTTTGGGAAATGCTGTATACTGCACTCCATCTGTGCAGATCCATGTGGTATACCTGCATATTAACCAAACACAGGGCAGAGTGCATAGTTGGCTTCCACTGTGATTTTGAGAGGGAGTAGAGTACCATCTTTCAACAAAGAACATATTGGAATTGGTCACAGGCCATTCTTCATTCTCGAGGCCCAGCTTCCTGCCATGTTGTTGCGTGCCTTTCTTTCTCAGATTTCTCTCCTACACTCTTCTTCAGGTTATCCCCTCCCTCTAGGAGTCTTACCATAGGAGATCTCAAATTCCATCTTTCTTTATTTTGTGGAGAAATTCTCCCTTTGTCTTTCCATACCCAATGAGGCTCTCTTCCAGAACCTTACCTTTGTTCACTGAAAAGCTCATTAGATTATTTTCCTTAAGAGTGACATCAGGCCGGGTGCGGTGGCTCACGCCTGTAATCCCAGCACTTTAGGAGGCCGAGGCGGGTGGATCACGAGGTCAAGAGATTGAGACCATCCTGGTCAACATGGTGAAACCCCGTCTCTACTAAAAATACAAAAATTCAGCTGGGCATGGTGGCGTGTGCCTGTAATCCCAGCTACTCAGGAGGCTGAGGCAGGAGAATTGCCTGAACCCAGGAGGCGGAGGTTGCGGTGAGCCGAGATTGCGCCATTGCACTCCAGCCTGGGTAACAAGAGCGAAACTCTGTCTCAAAAAAAAAAAAAAAAAAAAGAGTGACATCTACTCTGAAGATAAATTATACTTTGGAATGTAAAATCTGGAGTTGCACCTTATTGCATCAGATCTGAAGTTTGTTAAAATTTGACACATGAAAAATGTATTTTAGAGCAGATAAAATACCCTTTTCTTTTTATGTTTCATGTATATATTTGTATTTATATAGACACTGGGGTCTGACCATGTTTTCAGGCTGGCCTCAAACTCCTGGACTCAGTGATCTCCCACCTTGACCTTCCAAACTGCTGGGATTACAGGTGTGAGCCACTATTCCCTGCCTCTTCTTTTTGATAGGTTTAATCCAATTTTTGTGAAATGTTAGACATGACATTATAGCAGTCATATAACTGCTACCTAGGAGTAGTTTATTTAATATGGAAAGTGTTCTCTAAGTGTGCCTTATTTAAATATATAAAAGGAACAATGTTTTAAAAACACTTGTTTTAATAATACACATATACACGTGTATATGTGTATTATTAAGTGTAATGGTTCATATATCAAAAAGAAGTTCTGCTTTACAGGATTATTTTGAATGGAATCATCTTCTGTATTCTTAACTATCAGTTTATATACCTCAATTCTTGGCAGAAAGTCCAAAAGAAGGGAAATTTCTTAATCTATGTTGTTAGGTCAAAAGGGAAGAGTGAAATTGTAAATGGGGTTACATTTACAAATTATCTAAAACAGTAAAAACAAAATTATTCACTGTACATAAAACTGGGTAACACTAGTCATGGGAATGCAGTTATTAAACCAACATCTTTTCTAGGTTTAGGACCAATAGAAGAATTTCTTCCTGGTTCCGGTGATTTCCCTGGTACCTCTGGCTACATTGAGGATACAAATTCATATTTATTTATTTATTTATTTTGAGATGGAGTCCCACTCTGTTGCCCAGGCTGGAGTGCAGTGTGGTGATCTCAGTTCCCTGCAACCTCTGCCTCCCAGGTTCAAGCGATTCTCTTGCCTCAGTCCCCTGAGTACCTGATATTACAGGTGTGTGCCACCACGTCTGTCTAATTTTTGTATTTTTAGTAGAGACAGGGTTTTACTATGTTGCTCAGGCTGGTCTCGAACTCCTAACCTCAGATGATCCACCCACCTTGGCCTCCCAAAGTGCTGAGATTACAGGCCTGAGCCACTGCGCCTGGCCTGGAAATACAGATTCAGATCAAAACAGACAGAAGATGTTTGCTTCCATTTACAACTGCGAAAATGTAAACCATGGCTACGTCATAGGGCATGAGGGGTCCTAAATTGCGATTCTGATTTGTTTAGATCATCTTAAGAAGTCTGCAGCAAACTAAAATAAAAATTATACTGGAACATGGCTTACCACAACTAAACAGTTAACTGATAATATAGTTCTTTTTTTTTTTTTTTTTTTTTTTTTTCAGATAGTCTCACTCTGTTGCCCAGGCTGGAGTGCAATGACACAATCTCGGCTCACTGCAACCTCCGCTTCCTGGGTTCAAGCGATTCGCGTGCCTCAGCCTCCCAAGTAGAGTAGCTTGGACCACAGGCACGTGCCACCACGCTTGGCTAATTCTTGTAAATTCAGTAGAGATGGGGTTTTACCATGTTGGCCAGGCTGGAAGGCTGGAATTCTTTTTTTTTTTTTTTTTTTTTTTTTTTTTTTAGTAGAGAGGGGTTTCTTCATGTTGGCCAGGCTGGTCTCGAACTCCTGACTTCAGGTGATCCATCCTCTTTGGCTTCCCCAAGTGCTGGGATTACATGTGTGAGCCACTGGGCCCAGCCAACTGATAACAGAGTTTTAATATTCTTCAGACTTCTAGGGGGTGAGCCAGGTCAAGTGGGCTTCCCTTTCTTGATAAATCGTTTATGTTGGCTTTGTGATCTCTCAGGATGTCTCTGTAGCCTTGCATCCAGCATACCTAATCTCTCATTTGTTCCAGGCAATATAAGTTGACTATATCATAGATTAAAAAATACCTTGAAACTGATTTTATTAATTCTTCCTTCAGAATACTCTGCTAAAGATGTGGTGAATCCACCAAAATCCTATGAAGAAGTATTTAAAGAAGGAAATGAAGGACATGATTTGTATGTTGTTTCTCACAACGATTATTATGCAGGTAAGTGTCTTCCAATGCCAAATGGGCCTGAAGATACGGGACTCTCAGATTTGTGAAGAGGAATAAAGGAGATAATGTATATCAAGTTAAATGCCTGGCATATAATAGGTGATTAATACAATATTATTCATAAGGTCATAAACAATGGTAGCTGAGAAAACATGTACTGCATATACTTATGGTTTTAAAAATTTTTTTATTTAAATTTTTTTTTTAGACAGGGGTCTCTCTGTTGCCCAGGCTGAAGTGCAGTGGTGTGGTCATAGCTCATTGCAGCTTCCACCTCCTAGACTCAAGAGATCCTTCCATCTTAGCCTCTTGAACAGCTGGGACTACAGGTGTGCACTACCATGCCTGGCTAATTTTTTGAGTTTTTTTAAATTTATTTTTTAAAATTATTTTTATTTTTATTTATTTTTTAAGATGGGGTTTCACCATGATGATCAGGCTGGGCTTGAGCTCCTGACCTCAGGTGATACATCCACCTCGGCCTCCCAAAGTGCTAGGATTACAAGTGTGAGTCACTGCGCCCGGCCTTTAATTTTTTGAGTTTTGAAATAGAGATGGGAAAAAGTCTTCGTATGTTGTCCAGGCTGGTCTCAAACTCCTGAGCTCAAGCGATGCTTCCATCTTGACCTCCCAAAGGGCTGGGATTACAGGCATGTACCACTGCGGTCGACTCAAAAGATTATTCTAAATGCTTAATTTTATATAAAGAATATTGGGTGATGGTCAAGTTCACACATTTTTGAATTAGATCAGGTTCAAATCCTAGCTCATCCATTTACTATCTTTTTTTTTTTTTTTTTTTCCCTTTTTCCATTTACTGTCTTTTAAAACTTGGGCAATTTACTTATTTGATCATTACACATTCTTATCTCTTAAATGGATATAGTAATTTTGTGAGGATTGAGTAGATGCCACATGCTTAACATAGCACTGGAACATACTTAAGGGCTCATAATTATTAGATACTATTATTATTATTATTTAGTGATC
The DNA here is from genome assembly GCF_009761245.1 of Sapajus apella. Taxonomy (NCBI): domain Eukaryota; kingdom Metazoa; phylum Chordata; class Mammalia; order Primates; family Cebidae; genus Sapajus; species Sapajus apella. Next base: position 40,359,231 of record NW_022436944.1, on the reverse strand, counting down.
CTGACTTAAAGTTTCATGTCTAGTAGCATATTACTAGAATTATTCCACAGCACAACTAAAAAGGCATTAGATTTTTATAGCGCCATAAATAAAGCTCAATTGCCAATATGTTGATCCTAAGTAAAGTCTTGATACAATAAAGGATTGAGAAGTAGACTGATACATGTCCTGAGGAAGCCTATGGATTGTGCATCGTTCATAAACTCAATCTTCATTAACTAGAAGAGCTGCCGTTCACTGTAGCACAGCACCCACTCTTTCTTGCTCCTTATTCCTTTACTTTTTTTCCTTCACTGCTAACACTAGACTCTTTTTCTATGCTCTTCCTCCCAAATTTTTGTTTATAGCCTCCCATCCCCATTGCTTCACTCTCTGGAGTCTGCCATTCGCTTGTTTCATAGCTAATGTGTGTTATTTTCCTCACTCCCCCTCTTACTCCCCTCCCCTCCCCTCTCCTTCTCTTCCCCTCTCCCTCCCATCTCCATTCCTCTCCTTTCCTTTCTTTTCTTCTTTTTTGTCAGCAATAAGGAAGTATCTGCTGGTTCTTTACATTCCCTAACATGTTTCCAGACTGTCTAAGATCGTCTCTACTCTCACACTGCCCGTTGCTATCTGCACAGGTGCCATATTCCTTCTTACAGTCTTGACTTCTCTCCATAGCTTTACCCCTCTACTTTCCTAGCTCATTCCTTTCTTTTGTTTCTTTCCTCGTTTCTTCCTTCTCTGTCTTGTGAAAATATTTTATTCACATTTGAAAACGTTTCATGTTTATTGCACCGTCGAATCCAATGCTCTTTAATTGTTTTTAAAAGAACTTTGGTCTGGGCACAGTGGCTCACTCTTGTAATCCCAGCACTTTGGGAGGCCGAGGCAGGTGGATCGCTTGAGCCCAGGAGTTCGAGGACCAGCCTGGGCAACACAGTGAGAACCTGTATCTATAAAAAATAAATTAAAAAATTAGCCAGGCATGGCGGCACATGCCTGTAGTTCCCGCTACTTGGGAGGCTAAGATGGGAGGATTGCTTGAGCCCACCCAGGAGTTCCAAGTTGCAGTGAACCACGATTGCGCCACTGCACTCTAGGCCTGGGCAAGAATGAGAACTTGTCTCAAAATAAAATAAAAACTAAAAAGAACTATGTCCATAAATATGTACACTGTATGGACAACGAATAATGAGATTCATTATAAGCATTTAACAGTCTGAGAAAAATGTCTGGTTTTTTAATGTTTAAAAGAGCTCTAATGAACCATAACATGACTACAATTCCCTTCATTTGCTGATTTTTATGGAAGTTTCATTGACCTCTTGAAAAGTTGTAGAATCGGCCAGGCGTGGTGGCTCACGCCTATAATCCAAGCACTTTGGAGACCAAGGTGGGTGGATCACCTGAGGTTGGGAGTTCAAGACCAGCCTGATCAACATAGTGAAACCCCGTCTTTATTAAAAAAATAAATAAAATAAAATAAAAAAGTTGTAGAATATGTTCTTTTAAATATTGTCTTAATTTTTTCCTCATAAGGAAAGTACCTTTATTTTTTATTACAAAAATATATTATAATTGTATAAAATATAAATATTAACAAATGAAGAAAGAATAAATGTAACCTTGAAATCCCATTAGCTAGAGATAACCACAGTTGAGAAGTTGAACATTTTTAAAATTATTCTTTTTCTTTTTTTTGGGTACAGAGTAGGTATATATATTTATGGGGTACATGAGATGTTTTGACATGGGCATGCAACGTGAAAATAAGTGCCTCTTGGAGAATGGTGTATCCATCCCCTCAAGCATTTGTGCTTTGAGTTACAAACAATACAATTATACTCTTTGTTGCCGGGCGCGGTGGCTCAAGCCTGTAATCCCAGCACTGTGGGAGGCTGAGGCGGGTGGATCACGAGGTCAAGAGATCGAGACCATCCTGGTCAACAAGGTGAAACCCCGTCTCTACTAAAAATACAAAAATTAGCTGGGCATGATGGTGCATGCCTGTAGTCCCAGCTACGCAGGAGGCTGAGGCCGGAGAATTGCTTGAACCCAGGAGGCGGAGGTTGCGGTGAGCCGAGATCGCGCCATTGCACTCCAGCCTGGGCAACAACAGCAAAACTCCGTCTCAAAAAAAAAACAAAACAAACAAACAAAAAAAAACCAAAAACAATTATACTCTTTGTTATTTTAAAATGTACAATTAAGCTATTATTGACTATAGTCACTCTAATGTGCTATCAAGTAGTGGGTCTTATTCATTCTTTCTATTTTTTTTTCTCTCCCATCCCCACCATCTTTCTCAGCCTCTGGTAATCATCCTTCTACTCTATTTCCATGAGTTCAATTGTTTTTATTTTTAGATCCCACAAATAAATGAGAACATGAAACGTTTTTCTTTCTGTGCCTGGCTTATTTCACTTAACATAATGATCTCCAGTTCCATCCCTGTTGTTGCAAAAGACTGGAATTCATTCTTCTTTATGGCTGAATAGTACTCTATTGTATGTATGTACCCTGTTTTCTTTATACGTTCATCTTTACTTTATCCATTCATCTGTTGATGGATTCACAGCCTGCTTCCAAATCTTAGCCATTGTTAACAGTGCTGAAACAAACACAGGAGTGCATAGATGTCTCTGATACACTGATTTCCTCTCTTTTTGTTTTTGAGACAGTTTTGCTCTGTCACCCAGGCTGGAGTGCAGTGGCACGATCTCAGCTCACTGCAACCTCCATCTCCTGGGTTTAAGTGATTCTCCCGCCTTAGCCTCCCAAGTAGCTGGGATTACAGGCTCCCACCACCATGCCTGGCTACTTTTTGTATTTTTAGTAGAGATGAGGTTTCTCCATGTTGGTCAGGCTGGTCATGAACTCCTGACCTCAGGTGATCCAGCCATGTTGGCCTCCCAAAGTGCTGGGATTACAGGCATAAGCTACTGCGACTGACCCAGGATTACTTTTTAAATTTCTTTTTTACATTGTTCACTGTTGGTATATGGAAATGCTACTGATTTTTTAATGTTTATTTTGTATCTTGTAACTTTACTGAAATTATCACTTCTAATAGTTTTCTTGTGGAGTCTTTAGATTTTTCTAAATATAAGATCATATCATCTACAAATTAAGGATAATTTGACCTCTTTCCCCATTTGGGTGCCCTTTATATCTTTCTATTGTCAGATTGCTTTAGCTTAGACTTTCAGTATGAAGGAAAAACTTTTCAGTTTTTTCCCATTCAGTATCATACTAGCTGGGCGTCTGTTGTATACGGCTTTTATGTTGAGGTGTGTTCCTTCTACATCCAGTGTGTTGAAGGCTTTTAGTATCAAGGGATGTTGAATTTTATCAAATGCTTTTTCAGCATCAATTGAAAAGATCATACGTTTTTTTATCCTTCATTCTGTTGATATATCACATTGATTGATTTGCATATGTTGAAAAATACTTGGGTCCCAGAGATAAATCTCCTGAAACTTGCAAATATTATCTTAAACCCATTATTTTAACCTGATAATGACTTAACACTATTTACATAAAATAAAAACAAACAAGAAAAAATAAAAACCCTATGCCTTTTGTCCCCCAAGCTTTTTAACTTGTTGTTTCTATTTATATCTTCTTATAATCTCTATGTCTTGAAAAGTTGTTGTAGTTATTATTTTTGATTGGTTCATTGTTTAGGCTATCTACTTGGGATAACAGTAGTTTGGATACCACAGTTAAAGTTTTATAATATTCTGTGTTTTTCTGTGTGCTTACTATTACGGTGAGTTTTGCACCTTCAGGTGATTATTCATTATTCATTTTTTTTTTTTTTTCCTTTCTGATTGAAGTACTTCCTTAAGCATTTCTTAAGATAGGTCTGGTATTGATGAAATCCCTCTGCTTTTTTTTTTTCAATTTTCTTTTTTTTTTCCCTGGGAGAGTATTTCTTCATCATGTTTGAAGGATGTTTTCACCAGATAAGACACACTATTCTAGGGTAAAAGCTTCTTTTCTTCAGCACTTTAAATATGTCATGGTGCTCTCTCCTGGTCTGTAAAGTTTCCACTGAAAAGTCTGCTGTCAGATTTGTTTATTGTATGTTGTTTCTTTAACTCCTTTTAGAATCCTTTCTTCATCCTTGACCTTAGGGAGTTTGATTATTAAATGTCTTGAGGTAGTGTTCTTTGGGTTAAATCTGCTTGGTGTTCTATAACCTTCTTGTACTTGGATATTGATATCTTTCTCTAGGTTTGAGAAGTTCTCTGTTATCCCTTTGAATAAACTTTCTACTCCTATCTCTTCCTCTATTTTCTCTTTAAGGGCAATAAATTTTAAAAAAATAATAATAAATTAAAAAAAATAAATTTAGTCTCACTATGTTTCCCAGGCTAGTCTTGAATTCCTGGGCTCACGCGATCTTTGAACCTTGGCCTCCCAAAGTACTGGGATTACAAACATGAGCCACCATGCTTGGCAAGGCCAATAACTCTTAGATTTGACCCTTTGAGACTATTTTTCTATATCCTTTAGTTTTTTTTTTCTTCTTTTGTCTTCTCTGATTGTATTTTCAAATAGCCTCTTTTCAAGCTCATTAACTCTTTCTTCTGCCTGATCAATTCTGCTGTTGAGAGACTGATGTACTTTTAAGTTTGTCAAATGAATTTTTTACCTCCAGAATTTCTGCTTGATTCTTTTTGTTTTTGTTTGTTTGTTTGTTTTTGAAACAGAGTCTCACAGGCCGGGCGTGGTGGCTCAAGCCTGTAATCCCAGCACTTTGGGAGACCGAGGAGGGTGGATCACGAGGTCAAGAGATCGAGACCATCCTGGTCAACATGGTGAAACCCCGTCTCTACTAAAAATACAAAAAATTAGCTGGGCATGGTGGTGCGTGCCTGTAATCCCAGCTACTCAGGAGGCTGAGGCAGGAGAATTGCCTGAACCCAGGAGGCGGAGGTTGCGGTGAGCCGAGATCGCGCCATTGCACTCCAGCCTGGGTGACAAGAGCGAAACTGTCTCAAAAAAAAGAAACAGAGTCTCTCTCTGTTGCTCAGCCTGGAGTACAATGGTGTGATCTTGGCTCACTGCAACCTCCACCTCCCGGGTTCAAGTGATTCTCCTGCCTCAGCCCACCCAGTAGCTGGGATTACAGGTGCCATCACGCCTGACTAATTTTTGTATTTTTAGTAGAGATAAGGTTTTATCATGTTGGCCAGCCTGATCTCGAACTCCTGGCCTCAAGTGATCCACCTGTCTTGGCCTTCAAAGGGCTGGGATTACAGGCATGAGCTACCATGCCTGGCCTTTGCTTGATTCTTTTTAATTATCTCTGTATCTTTCTCAAATTTACTGAATTCCTTCTCTGTATTATCTTAAATTTCTTTGAGTTTCCTCAACACAGCTATTTCGAATTCTCTGTCTGAAAGGACATATAGCTCTGTTTCGCTATGATTCATCCCTGGTGCCTTATTTAGTTTATTTAGTGAGGTCATATTTTCCTGGCTGGTGTTGATGCTTGTAGATGTTCCTTGGTGTCTGGCATTGAACAGTTAGATGTTTACTGTAGTCCCGTATGTGCTTATTTGTACCCGTTCATCTTGGAAAAGCTTTCCAGATATTTGAAAGGACTTGGGTATTTTGATCTAAGCTGTATCTGTTTTAGGGTGCACCCTAAGCCCAGTAACACTGTGGTTTTTGCAAACCTGTAGAGGTACGGCCTTGATGGACTTGGACAAGATCTGGGAGAATTTCCTGGGTTACCAGGCAGAGCTTCATGTTCTCTTCCCTTACATTCTCCCAAACATACAGTCTTTCTGTCTGTTCTGAGCCACCTAAAGTTGGGAGTTGAATGACACAAGCACCCCTGTGGCCAACACAGCTCACTGTACTGGCTCAAACTTGAAGCTAGTGTAGCATTGGGTCTCACTAAAATCTTGCTGTACTCACCCCCTGGCTGCAGCCTAGGTTCACTCAAGGTCCTGGGACTCTACAATTAACAGGAGGCAAAGCCAGCCAGAGCTACGTCCTTCCCAGGGTGGTGAGGTCCCCCAGGCCCTGGGTGGTCTAGAAGTACCATCTAGGAGTCAGGGACTAGAGTCAAACACCTTAGAAGTCTACCTGGTATTCTACTGTATTACAGCTGAGCTGGCACTCAAACTGCAAGACAGTCTTTTTCACTCTTCCTTCCCCTTCCCAAAGGCAGAGGAGCCTCACTGGGTGGCCACCGCTACCCCAGGCCATGAGGAATACTGCCAGACTACCACCAATGTTCTCTTAAGGCCCAAGGTCTCTTAAGTCAGCTTGTGGTTAATGGCCTGGAACTTACCTTTCTGGGAAGTGGGTTCCCCTCTCGCCCAGAGCAGGTCTAGAAATGCTATTCAAGAGCCAAGTCCCAGAATCAGGAATCTTAAGAGCTTCCTTGGTGCTCTACAACCTTGTGGCCATGCTGGTACCCAAGGTGTAAGACAAAGTCGCCTTTACTTTTCCCTCTGTTTTTCTCAAGCAGAAGGAGTTTTGCTCCATAGCTACCACAGCCGATAAGGTGCTGAGTCTCATCTGAAGCCAGGAAGTCTCGGAAGCTCACCCAATACCCTTGATGTACTACCTGGGTATTGCCGCTGGTTATTCAGGGCCCAAGAGCTCTTCAGTTAGTGGGTGATGAATGCTGCCAGCATTGGGTTCTTTCCTTTAAGATAGTGGGCTCCCTTCTGGCCCAGGATGTGTCTAGAAATGTCATCTGCGAACCAGGTCCTGGAACGGAGGCCTCCTGAGTCCCACTAGTGCCCTATCTTGCTGTGACTAAGGTGGTATCCTAGATGCAAGGTGAAGTCTTCCCTGCTCTTCCCTCTCTTCACCTCAAGCAGAAGGAAGGGGTCCCTTTTGGAGCTGTAGCTGAGCTGTGCAGCCTGGGGTTAGGGGAGGGGCAATGCCAGTATTCCTTGGCTGCCCCAGCTGGTGTCCCAGTATGACACATATCCTGCCCCCACCGTCTCCCTCAGTCCACTGTCTCTGGGCCTAGTTCTGCTCTAGAGTTTCTAAGGTTTCTAGACTGAAACCTTAGAGTTTCAGTTCTCATGGCCTAGACTGTCTTTCAAGGTTACTTGGAGACACAGTGCTGTAGACCTGGGTGGCAAGGTTTGCAGGTACTCAAGTTTGGACTACTGGGATTGGCAATTCCTTTTTTGGTAGAGCTGATTTAAATGCTTCCTCTGTGGACAGGCATCAGCTGAGTTTGGTTCACTTTTCCTTTCTGCTCTAACAGGACAGCACTGAGTTCAATACCTCACAATTGCTGTGTTTTCCCTGTCCTGGTGCCAGAAGAAGCTCTCCACACCACTCTGCTGCTGCAGGGTTGGGGAGGGGTGGTGTCCACGATTCAAAACTATTTTTTCTGTCTCTCTTCAGTGCCTCTTTTTTTTTTTTCAGTGCTATGAAGTTAAAACCAGGTACATATGAAGTAAAACCAGGTGTCCACCTGATTTTTGACATGGGCTCTCATATCTGTGTAGATAGTTGTCAACTTGGTGTTCTTGCAGGGTGGTTGGAGGCAGGTGTGGGTCTGGTACACGGGACTGGGACATGATCTGTGGAGCTTTCTATTCCACCATCTTGCTCCGCTTCGTCTCTCTGAACACTTTTTCTAACCCCCATCCATTGAGCCATTAAGTCATTCAGCATTAAATAAATGGGATAATACTCTCCATGCTTTTAGGGAGCCTGCTCTAGATATTTTAAATTTTTTACTTAAATAATATTTAAAAAGCAATAAATATGGATCTACAACATTTAAAATATACTTAATACTTTAAAGCAACTTAATTTTAATCATTACTAAAGTGATAGATACTTCTTTTATAAAATGAAAGCTATATAGAAATATACAATATACAAAAAAATTTGCCGGGCGCGGTGGCTCACGCCTGTAATCCCAGCACTTTGGGAGGCCGAGACGGGTGGATCACGAGGTCAAGAGATCGAGACCATCCTGGTCAACAAGGTGAAACCCCATCTCTACTAAAAATACAAAAATTCAGCTGGGCATGGTGGCGCGTGCCTGTAATCCCAGCTACTCAGAAGGCTGAGGCAGGAGAATTGCCTGAACCCAGGAGGCGAGGTTGCGGTGAGCCGAGATCGCGCCATTGCACTCCAGCCTGGGCAACAAGAGCGAAACTCTGTCTCAAAAAAAAAAAAAACAAAACAAAACAAACAAAAAAAATTCTCACAATTCTCAATCTCACACAGATAATACTTTCTTTCTTTCTTTTTTTTTTTTTTTTTGAGATGGAGTTTCACTCTTTCACCCCAGGCTGGAGTGAAGTGGGGCCGTCTTGGCTCACTGCAGCCTCTGCCCACCGGGTTCAAGCAATTCTCTTGCCTCAGCCTCCTAAGTAGCTGGGATTACAGGTGCCTGCTACCACACCCAGCTAATTTTTGTATTTGTAATAGAGACGGGGTTTCACCATGTTGGTCAGGCTGGTCTCAAACTCCTGACCTCAGGTGATCCACCTGCCTTGGCCTCCCAAAGTGCTAGGATTATAGGCGTGAGCCACCACACCCTGCTGACGATGCTTTCATAGATGTTTTTCTTTGGACTTTCATATGTATCAGTATATATGTTCTTTTTGTTCCACATCATATGTTTCCTTTTGCTTTTTTTGTCTTATGAAATATTTTGGAATGTCTTTTCATGTCAGTATCTACATTATATTTTCACTATTACAAAAATATATTGTCTATCTACCTTTGTAAATGTGATTGGCTGTTTCCTTAGGTTACATTCCTAGATTTCTGAGAATCTGAAGTTTTTACTCTTAGAGCCAAACTATCAGCTCAAATTACTGCCCAATTTGCCCTTAGACCCAGTGTATGAGAATATCCATTTCTCCACACCCTTCCTAATAATGAGCTCCACCAATCTTCTTTATTTTTGTTTAACTATATATATATAATTTCTTGTTACTTCAATATAATTATATTTCTTGTAACAAGACATTTACTGTTTTTATTTACATTATTTGAATTACTAGTGAGACTGAATACCTTTATTTCAACATTTCTTTTCCTCTTGGTTGTTCTCTAGTTTCAGTCCTACTTTTTTATCTCAAAATAGAAAACTAACACCACATCAAGGCTTGAAAAAAAAAAACACAGTATTCAATTTTAAATAAAAAGACTTCTCTGTTCCGTTTTTAGCCCTCAATCACCCCTTGAATGTTTCTAATATGATGTAAAAGATTACAATGAAATATGAGGGTCACAATGTTTTGATGATCTCCCCAAAACTCAGTGAGTAAGTACAAAACACCAAACCTCTCAAATCTTAGCATGGTGGAAAGTGCTGCCAGAGACCTCAATCATTGCCATAGCTCCCTGGGTCTTCAGAATTTCCATAACAATGGTGGACAGCCTGGGTTTTTTGTCATTGATATCTCTTTTTCCCACACAATGTCCTTACTTTCCAAATGTTAAAGTTATTTGCCCATTTTAAGAATTGAGTTATACATTTTCTATAAATTTTGAATATTAACCCTCTATTGGATACATAGTTTGCAAATTTTTTTTCCCCAACTTATAGGTTACCATTTCATTTTGGTGATGGTTTCCTTTGCTGTGCAGAAGGTTTTTAATTTGATGTAGTTTCATTTGTTTATTTTTGCTTTTGTAGTCTGAGCTTTTGTGTATATCTAAAGACATCATTGCCAAGGCCAATGTCAATGAGTTTTTCCTCTATGTTTTCTTCTATGAGTTTTATGGTTTCAGGTCCTATATTTAGTTTTTTTAGTCTATTTTGAGTTAATTTTTGTGTATGGTGTTGCATGTGGAAATTAGATTTCCCAGGACCCTTTATTGGAGAGACTATCCTTACTCCATTGTTTCTTCTTGCTGCCCTCGTTGAAAATTAGTTGATTGAATACGGTTGGATTTATTTCTAGGCTCTTTATACTGTTCCACTAATCTGTATATCTTTTTTTTTTTTTTTTTTTTGAGACGGAGTTTCACTCTTGCTGCCCAGGCTGGAGTGCAACGGTATGATCTCGGTTCACTGCAACCTCCACTTCCTGAGTTCAGGTGTTTGTCCTGCCTCAGCCTCCTGAGTAGCTGGGATTACAGGCACCAACCACCATGCCTGACTAATTTTTTGTAGAGATGGGGTTTCACTATGTTGGCCAGGTGTATGTCTGTTTTTACGCAGTACCATACTGTTCTAATTACTATAGACCTGTAATAGAATTTAAATCAGGATTTGTGATGCTTCCAACTTTTTTCTTTTTCCTAATAATTACTTTGGCTATTCAGAGTCTTTTGTGGTTCTATATAAATTTTAGGATTTTTTTTTATTTCTGTGAAGAATGCTATTAGAATTTTGATAGGGATCACATTGAATCTGTATTTTGCTTTGGATAGTATGAACATTTAAAAAAAATTTTTTTTGGGCTGGGCGCGGTGGCTCAAGCCTGTAATCCCAGCACTGTGGGAGGCCGAGGTGGGTGGATCACGAGGTCAAGAGATCGAGACCATCCTGGTCAACACGGTGAAACCCCGTCTCTACTAAAAATACAAAAAATTATCTGGGCATGGTGGCGCGTGCCTGTAATCCCAGCTACTCAGGAGGCTGAGGCAGGAGAATTGCCTGAACCCAGGAGGCGGAGGTTGCGGTGAGCCGAGATCGTGCCATTGCACTCCAGCCTGGGTAACAAGAGCGAAACTCCGTCCCCCCAAAAAAAAAAAAATTTTTTTTAATTAGTATTATTTTTTTTAAGACAGGGTTTCACCATGTTGGTCAGGCTGGTCTTGAACTCCCGACCTCAGGTGATCGGCCCACCTTGGCCTCCAAAGTGCTTGGATTACAGGCGTGAGCCACCACGCCCAGCCGGATAGTATGAACATTTTAAGAAAATTAATTCTTTTGATCAATGAGCATAGAATGTCTTTTCATTTTATTTGTGTCCTTTTCAATATCTTTTATCATTGTTTTATAGTTTTCAGTATACAGGTCTTTTACAAAACTCTTTGGTTAAGTTCATTCCTAAGTATCTTATTTTTTAATGCTATCATAAATTGAATTGTTTTCCTGATTTCTTTTTTGTATAGGTTGTTATTTTTTATAGAAATGCCATGGATTTTTATGTGTTGATTTTGTATTTTTTGACTTTACTTCATTTATTAGTTCTTTTGTTTTTTGAGAAAAAGCCTCACTTTGTTGCCCAGGCTGGAGTGCAGTGGTGTGATCTTGGCTCACTGCAACCTCCGCCTCCTGGGGTCAAGCGATTCTTGTGCTGCAGCCTCCCAAGTAGCTGGGATTATAGGTGTGTGCCACCATGACCAGCTAAGGTTTGTATTTTTAGAGAAGACAGGGTTTCACCATCTTGGCCAGACTGGTCTCGAACTCTTGGCCTCAAGTGATCCACCAGTCTCGGCCTCCCAACGTGCTCGGATTACAGGCATGAACCACTGTGCCCAGCCAAATTCATTACTTCTAACAGCTTTTTGAATGAGTCTTTGGGAATTTCTACACATAGTTTTTCAAATATTGACACAAAGAATTGTTGTGTATAGCATCCCACCAGTCTCCCAGCTCACGTGGGGGAATGCTTCTGTCGTCTGTAGCTAAATCTGTGCAATTCCCACACTGTTACAATTTCATTTTTTGTCTCATTCTCATTTTCAATGTAAATGAGAACATAATGTGTGTCTTGCAAGATAAGATTGTGTTGTTTAAGTCATAAGTCTTCCTTTTTTTTCCCCACAGGAGAGGCAAAGAACCGAAAGTATAACCCATCAAGTTTCCATAGGTTTAATGTGTATGGAGTACCAACACCACATTTTAATGATGGACGAGCCATGGCTAAATCTTTATATTGGCTCCATGAACTACAAATGTAAGTTTAATTACATTGTGCTCAGGAACAAGTATTAGACCTTCGGGCTTATAGAAAAGTTGATTTTTAAAATTTATATTTTGAAGAGGTAATACAACAATATGGTTCAAACAAAACTATTAGAAAAAAATAGAAAAAACAGTGTAATGTATTTCACTTCTGACACACATCCAGTTTCTACAGAGGTAAAAATGATACTTTTTTTTTTTTTAGCTGTTTTTATTCTGAAGTTACAAGCAAACATAAAGACCTATATGCATGTTTTAACTCTCTGGATTAACTTTATCGTGTTTCTTAAATACAATGGACTTTCAAAACTCTACCAAGACAATTGTAATTGACTTGAAATTTATTTACTTGTCTATTTTATTATGAGACAGTGTCTTGCTCTATTGCCCAGGCTGGAGTGCAGCAGGGCTATCGTAGCTCACTGCGGCCTTGAACTCCTGAACTCAAGCTGTCCACCTCAGCCTTCTGAATAGCTGGGAATAAAGGCATGAGCTACCTTCCCGTCTTGACCTGACATCTGTTATTCAGCTTTGTTGAATAGTTCTTTGGGCACCTGAGCATCAGACTCAACTTTTTCAAATTGTGACCTTTTTATGTCTTCATTCCATGTAAACTACTTCCCTAGGAAACAAAATTGGATCCTTAGTTTTTCATTTTCTGTATTATATTTTATATCTGAGCTAACACATACACTTTGGAAGATTGCTCATAAAAATCTAGGTTTCTTGTTATGCTCAAAAAAATCAGAAGATTGTGGACACTGGTGCCATGGGTTGAAAATTGTAGGTACTGGTACCTCGCCACCCTCCCCAAAAAGACATGTTTATGTCCTGATGCCCAGAACCTATGAATGTTACTTTGTGTGGAAAAAGGGTCTTTGTAGATGTAATTAAGTATCTTGAGGTGAAGAGATCATTCTGGAGTATCTGAGTGGGAATTAAATCTAATGGTCAGTATCCATAGAGCGGCAGAAGAAGATCTGATACACAAGAAGAAAAGACATGCAGAAGGGAAGGTATGTGAGGATGGAGATAGAAATTGGTGTCATGTGCCTATAACCAAGTAATGCTAAGTAATGCCAACAGCCATCAGACTTTGGAAGAAGCAAGGAATGGGCTGGGTGTGGTGGCACATGCCTGTAGTCCCAGCACTTTGGGAGGCTGAGGTGGGAAGATGGCTTGAGCCCAGGAGCTTGAGGCCACCCTGGGCAACATATTGAGACCCAATTTCCAGGGAAAAAAACAAAAAAAGCAAGAAACGAATTCTCCCCTAGAGTTGGTTTGTTTTTTGTTTTTTGTTTTTTTTTTTTTTTGAGACGGAATCTTGCTCTGTTGCCAGGCGTCAGGCTGGAGTGCAGTGGCGAAATCTCGGCTCACTGCAACCTCCACCTCCTGGGTTCAAGCGATTCTTCCGCCTAAGCCTCCCGAGTAGCTGGGACCACAGGCGCGTGCCACCACGCCCAGCTAATTTTTTTGTATTTTTAGTAGAGACAGGGTTTCACCATGTTGGCCAGGATGCTTTTGATCTCTTGATGTCGTGATCCGCCCACCTCAGCCTCCCAAAGTGTTGGGATTACAGGCGTGAGCCACCGCGCCCGGCAAATTCTCCCCTAGAGTTGTTAGAAGAAATGTGGCCTTGCTGACACTTTGATTTCCACTTTCTGGCTTCCAGGACTGTGAGAGAGTACATTTTGAAAGCCACCAGGTTTTGGTAATTTGTTATAACAACCACGTAAAACTAATGCATGGGGCCTGCATTCATAGTTGCCTATGACAGGGGTAGATTTGTTCTGACCTCTGCCCTTTTTAAAAGAGACAATGTCCCCCTAGGTTTCCATAGGCTCACCGTGCACACAAACTTAGCATTCCTGCAAATATCCAACCTGCCTCACTCTTTTGCCTATTTTGTCTCTGTGACAATAACAGCTTTCAGTCATAGAGAAAAAATTCTGAGCTGTTTATATATTATTGGTTTAATTATAATTCACCTACCCTGTGGAGTTCCTCTGTTTGTTAAAGTTATAGCCCTAAATGGCCTTGATTTATTCTGACTCCCCCTACATTTTTCCCATCCCACCCCCACCAACAAATGGGAAGGAAATGAAGAAATGAGATGAATTACTTACATTTCTTCTTTTGTTTCTCCACAGAGTGTCACTCTTCTCCAGAAATGCATTCAGCTCAGTAGTTCAATAGTACTGGAGATACTTTGAAAAGCAAATGGAGTTTAAGAATGTGATAATTTCATTGTCTTTAGTCTTAGCAAAACAATAGAGAATTTATTAATTTTAATGTTATTAAATAGTAGTGTTGTAATTTTACAGGTTTTAAAAGAAATTTTATTCATTTAATCACAGCGGTAGAAGTAACAAAATTATTTTACAGAAAACAGGCAAAATAAAATCACTTATAATCCTGTTCACTTTAATTCAATGATTATTATCATTTTAATGTATTTTTTCCTTGTGTGGTTTCCTAGGTAGATTTTTGCATAGTTTTCACCAGAGTGCAATCCCATTTTATATCCTGTTTTCCACGTAACATAAAGTAATTATATATTGCTGTATATGCCAGTGTTGAAAATGCATGCACTGTATTCTTATTAATGTGATATAATTTAACCACCCTCCACAATTGAACATTTTGATTCTTCTATTATAGTCAATGAGGCTACAAACATTTTTATAGGTATAACTTTTCTATGTTGTTTTTTTTTTTTTTTTTTTTTTTTTTTGAGACAGGCTTACTCTGTTGCCCAGGCTGGAGTGCAGTGGCATGATCTTGGCTCATTGCAGCCTCTGACTCTAAGGTTCAAGTGACTTTCCTGCCTCAGCCTCCCAAGTACCTGGGATTACAGGCATGCACCACACCTTGCTAAATTTTGTATTTTTAGTAGGGACAGTTTCACCATGTTGGTCAGGTTGGTCTTGAACTCCTGACCTCAAGTGATCCACCCACTTTAGCCTCCCAAAGTGTTGGGATTACAGGTGTGAGCCACTGCACCCAGCCTCTTTTCTACATTTTTAATTGCTATCTGGATTGTATCATTTATTATTGGTTCCCAGATGTGGATAAAAGGGCATGAGTACTTTTATGTTTTTTGATTCTTATTGCCCAATTATTTCCAAAGGCATTGTAGGAATTTGCACTAGCAATCTATAAGTCTTCTACCATACTTTTTGCCAAAGTTAGATATTATCTCTCTCAATATATTTTTATGTATTTGCTTGTTTGCTAGGTTAGAGGTGGCACTTTGTTGTTCTTTTATTACTATAGAGTATTATAAATTCTCCATGCATTTGCTTACTAGATGTGAGTTATTTGTTTATATCCTTTGGTTATTTATTTATTTGATGCTTAATTTTTTTATTTTTATTTTTTGTAGAGACGAGATCTCACTATGTTACCCAGGCTGGTCCCAAACTCCTGATCTTTAATATAGTGAGATCCTCCTGCCTTAGCTTACTAAAGTGTTGAGATTATAGGCATGAACTACTGCACCTGGCCTAATGCTTAATTTCTTTCTAGCAATTTAATGGGCTACACTTGCTTTATTTTATTTTGTTTTTTTGAGACATGGTCTCAGTCTGTCACCCAGGCTGGAGTCCAGTGGCGTCATCTCAGCTCAGCCTCTCAGGCTCAAGCTATCCTCCTAACTCAGCCTGCCCAGTAGTTGGGACTACAGGTGCATGTCACCACGCCCAGCTAGTTTTTGTACTTTTTTTTTAAGAGACAGGGTTTCGCCATGTTGCCTAGGCTGGTCTCAAACGCCTGAGCTCAAGTGATCTGCCCACCTCGGCCTCCCTAAGTGTTGAGATTACAGGAGTAAGTCACTGTGCCTGGCCGGGAGCTACACTCACAATAGTGATATTAACACCTTGTTTTTATTTACTAAAAATATTGTTTGCTTACCTTATGCATTAATCAAGGTTTATTTTTATTTTAGTGTAAATGAAAAAACAAATGACCAAATAAAACTTTCTTTTTAGCAAAAAGTTTCTTTTGAAACTACATTAGTTCCTTGAAGGCCTAATGATACTATGGTATTCTTCACCTTACGTATATTTGGCAGCCAAGAATACTTTAGGTAATAGAGATACCTGATGATGTTCTAATTTTGCAGGAAAAAGGGAACTAAGTTTGTATCCAAAAGAGTGGATGATTTCAAAGAAAAGTTTCAACATAAGCTTGGAAGAGTTTTAGATCCGTAAGTTAATGATTAACTTCAAATTGATAGTTTCTTTGCATAGAATTTAAAAAGTAATCTTGTGGTAACTGTTGGTGTGCCTATTAGATTCTATCTATTTATTAAGAAAATGGTTATTTTATTGTTAATCAGTTAATCTGTTAACGTCTATAGAATCTGAGATTCCAGGAAAGCAGTGAGTACTCCACAATGCAGAAGGCACTGGGGAAGAGAGAGGGATAGTTTTGCATAAAGCATTATTTCTGGGATATCAGAGATTCAACTTACTGTGTTTACATTTTTCTTTGTCTTTCCTGTCTGTCTTGCTTTCTATTTATGCTTTGGTAATTTTGCTTTGAATGTGTTCTGTTTTTTCTTTGTAATTCTGGTCTCTTGAAAGAGGGTGAAAGTATTCAGTCAATGTTAATGGAAGTGGAAGATCAGACAAAAGATCTATTTTATTTGATCTTCGTAGTTTGATTATAAGATAAAATGTGGGCTACTAAGAACATATGGCAAACATATTTTAAATTCCAGGGATGCCATGTGGTGAGTATTTTAACTAAGGGTTTGTTTTCTTTGATAGCATTGCAGAAACAATGAATGTTCCCTCAGACTACACATTTGGAGCTTGTCTCCGTCCTGAGGAGTATGGTAAATATACACACTTTCTCCATAAAAAAACCCCCAAACAAACAGCAACAAAGTCTCTGCAAAGTTATGCAGTTAAGCTCACCATCGCCTTATTTCAAAGCTTCTAATTTTAAAGGCTTAAAATGTTGCATTAACATTAATGAGAAAAGTATATAACACAGAAAGAATTTTTTTTTTTGTATTATGTTTGAAATAGGTACAGTTGGAAGCCCTTGTAATAAGTACCATAAGTGTAGTTAAGGCTTTGAATTTTATCTAGGAAAAATAAATATGGACCATATTAAATAAGCCAGAGTGAAATGGGCAGTTTTTTAATGACTTAGGGTATTGTCCTAGGTCCTTGCTCGTCAAAGGTCTGCAGACTGCCAGTATTGGCATTCCCTGGGAGCTTCTTAGAAACGCAGAATCTCAGGCCCCATCCCAGAACTATTGAATCAGAAACTGCGTTTTAACTATATTTCTGGG
This sequence comes from Sapajus apella, assembly GCF_009761245.1. Lineage (NCBI taxonomy): Eukaryota > Metazoa > Chordata > Mammalia > Primates > Cebidae > Sapajus > Sapajus apella. Next base: position 40,342,069 of record NW_022436944.1, on the reverse strand, counting down.
TGAATTTTGAGCACATTCAAATATGAGAAAGCACTGTATTCTACAACCTCATAATTAAGAACCACTCTTTTCCCACCAGCCAGCCAGCTAGCCAATCAGTTAATCCATCAATCAGTACATAAAGTAGCAGAAGAAACTTACTAGGATTTTGTTTTTCTTTCTAGGCAATCTAAACAGCAGACATCCAAAGGGAAAAATATGCTACAGCTTATCAGGGTTTGGCTGTATATCAGTGGTTTGCAAAACATGGGCTGCAGACTACCTACATTAAAATCATCTAGGGAGTTTTATTAAATCTGCACATTCCTGGGACTCATGCCCTAGATAGTCTGATTCAGTAGGTTCTTATATACACTAAGGTTTAAGAACCACTATGAAAAATGTTTTAGCTAAAGTCTACTCATTGACAAATAGAATAAATATTTATTGAGCTTATGCAAGACAGTGGTTTGGAGCATCATTAATTACCACATTAGGAAATTGTATTTTGATTGTTTTTACACAAATCACTAATGTTTAATGGATGCCTATCCATCTTAGAGGCCTTAATATCTTTTGAAGGGAGGCTGAGGCGGGTGGATCACTTGAGGTCAGGAGTTCAAGACCAGTCTGGCCAACATGGTGAAACCCCATCTCTATTAAAAATACAACAATTAGCCAGGTGTGGTGGCATGCAGTTGTAATCCCAGCTACTCAGGAGGCTGAGGCAGGAGAATCACTTGAACCCAGGAGGTGGAGGTTGTTGTGAGGTGAGATCATGCCACCATACTCCAGCCTGGGCAACAGAGCAAAACTATCTTAAAAAAAAAAAAAAAAGGCCGGGCACGGTGGCTCAAGCCTGTAATCCCAGCGCTTTGGGAGGCCGAGGAGGGTGGATCACGAAGTCAAGAGATCGAGACCATCCTGGTCAACATGGTGAAACCCTGTCTCTACTAAAAATACAAAACATTAGCTGGGCATGGTGGCGCGTGCCTGTAATTCCAGCTACTCAGGAGGCTGAGGCAGGAGAATTGCCTGAACCCAGGAGGCGGAGGTTGTGGTGAGCCGAGATCGCACCACTGCACTCCAGCCTGGGTAACAAGAGTGAAACTCCGTCTCAAAAAAAAAAAAAAAAAAAAAAGCCCAGTTAATCATTTTGACAATTTGACAGCACTGGCATACTTCTTGATGGTCGATTGACTTTATGTTTATACATTGAATAATAAATGAAAAGTCTTATAAAATGAAAAGAAATGACTCTACATTAATAATTTAAAAAATATGTGAGTATAAGTACTAGCCTTGGTGCTGTATGGTGTAACTGAGAAAGGGAAATAAAGTCCTTTCTGAAATTTTTTTGGAACTCATAGATGAACATAGATTAACTCTGGGTTCTGGCCTTTTATAACTATGATTGGGGTCAACTCATGGCACTATTCTGTGGAAAACTCCTGGGTTTACCTGCTTCCATGCACATATTGGGCCTGGATTTCTTTCTTGTCCTTACATAGGGAAATGAAGGCAGTTGCACAAGTAACACCTCATCCCTAGGATCTGGAGTTATTGATTGCATTAAGATGCCTCCAGGAAGTGTGCAAAGGTCTGTTCCAAACTCCAGAATGCACCAGGGCAGAGGCCAAGTGAAGGGGAATCCAGGGCATGTGGACAGTAATGCATCATGAGAATTGGTTGCTGGCAGAGTGTAACTGTGGAGCCCACTCAGCTCTTCTGACTACCATGGTATGGTATCTAGGTCATAAGTCTCTCTTAGGGCCGGAACTTGTACTTCTGATTTCAGCTTTTTAGAAACGGCTCTTGAGTAATTGCAAGTGAGTTGATATCAGCTTCATAAATATTCTCTTAGGGCCAAGCCAAGAAAGTATCAGCATAGGTTTCATTCACCATGAATTCAACTTGATGGGATTGTGGCAGGAAAGCCATACAGCATTGAAAAAATAACAATTCAAATGATTATTTTTGGATGTTAATGGAGAGGAAAGGCCTCTGAAGATAAAAGATACTCAACCAAGAGCCATCTCATAGAAAGAAGACCTTCATTACGCAAAATAGCCACTCAAGGGTTTATGTCTGAAGGAGGAGGAAAACAGGTCATGCTTGTTTGTCAAAAATCGTTTCTAACAGACTCGAATTCCACTCCCAGAGCTTGTCTTGTGTCTTGCCCACTTTAGAATGGTCTGATGGTAGCTGATCCCATTTCATATAGCCTTGGTCTGAGGCATTTGCCCTGTCCCTGGAATCAGCATGGTCTTCTCACCCGTACTTAGGATCTGTCCTTAGAAAATAAGATTTTTATTAGCATATGCGTTATTAGCTCCTGATTGCAAAATAAATAAGCAAATTACAGGGCTATGAGTATCTTTTAAAAGAAGCATGACAGAGTCCAATATGCCATACACAGAGTAGGCACAAATATTAGTTGCCCTGAACAGCAACCAATGTTGCAACTTAAATTGATCCGTCCTGGGTATCATAGCCACTGCCAGAAGGACCTTGCTCTGAAAAAGCCGAGAGTCTGGTAGGGCATGGTGGCTCATGCCTGTAATCCCAGAACTTTGGGAGGCCAAGGTGGGTAGACCACTTGAGGTCAGGAGTTTGAGAGCAGCCTGGCCAACATGGTGAAACCCCATCTCTACTAAAAATACAAAAATTAGCCAGGTGTGGTGGCGGGAGCCTGTAATCCCAGCTACTTGGGAGGCTGAGGTGGGAGAATCACATGAACCTGGGAAGTGGAGGTTGCAGGGAGCTGAGATCATGTAACTGCACTCCAGCCTGGGAGACAGAGCGAGACTCTGTCTCAAAAAATAAATAAATAAATAAATAGAGCTTAAGCCAGGCGTGTTGAAGCCGGTTGGAACTGCAACCTGCTAGGGAGCGCACGGGCTCCGCAGGCACCAACTGCAAGGACCCTTCCCACTGCGTTCGCGTTGGAGAGTGACCTGCACTCCCTGCTTCAGCCGGATACACCCATCCCCAATGCACCCCCCGCGCGCTGGCAGCGCAAAGCCAAGGAAGCCGCAGGCCCGGCCCCCTCACCCATGTGGGCCGCCAACCGATCCCACAGCGCCAGCAGGACTCCGGGCCGAACTCCTGGCAAATGCAGTTCCAAGGTTCAGACCACTCCTAGCAAACCTGGCGGTGACCGCTATATCCCCCAATGCAGTGCTGCCCAGATGGAGGTGGCCAGCTTCCTCCTGAGCAAGGAGAACCAGCCTGAAAACAGCCAGACGCCCACCAAGAAGGAACATCAGAAAGCCTGGGCTTTGAATCTGAACCGTTTTGATGTAGAGGAAACCAAGATCCTTCGGCTTAGTGGAAAACCACAAAATGCCCCAGAGGGTTACCAGAACAGACTGAAAGTACTCTACAGTCAAAAGGCCACGCCTGGCTCCAGCCGTAAGACCTGCCGTTACATTCCTCCCCTCCCAGACCGTATCCTGGATGCCCCAGAAATCTGAAATGACTGCTATCTGAACCTTGTGGATTGGAGCTCTGGGAATGTCCTGGCTGTGACACTGGACAACAGTGTGTACCTGTGGAGTGCAAGCTCTGGTGACATCCTGCAGCTTTTGCAAATGGAGCAGCCTGGGGAATATGTATCCTCTGTGGCCTGGATCAAAGAGGGCAACTACTTGGCTGTGGGCACCAGCAGTGCTGAGGTGCAGCTATGGGATGTGCAGCAGCAGAAACGGCTTCGAAATATGACCAGTCACTCTGCCCGAGTGGGCTCCCTAAGTTGGAACAGCTATATCCTGTCCAGTGGATCACGTTCTGGCCATATCCATCACCATGATGTTCGGGTAGCAGAACACCATGTGGCCACACTGAGTGGCCACAGCCAGGAAGTGTGTGGGCTGCGCTGGGCCCCAGATGGACGACATTTGGCCAGTGGTGGCAATGATAACTTGGTCAATGTGTGGCCTAGTGCTCCTGGAGAGGGTGGCTGGGTTCCTCTGCAAACATTCACCCAGCATCAAGGGGCTGTCAAGGCTGTAGCATGGTGTCCCTGGCAGTCCAATGTCCTGGCAACAGGAGGAGGCACCAGTGATTGACACATTCGCATCTGGAATGTATGCTCTGGGGCCTGAGTGCTGTGGATGCCCATTCCCAGGTGTGCTCCATCCTCTGGTTTCCCCACTACAAGGAGCTCATCTCAGGCCACGGCTTTTCACAGAACCAGCTGGTTATTTGGAAGTACCCAAACATGGCCAAGGTGGCTGAACTGAAAGGTCACACATCCTGGGTCCTGAGTCTGACCATGAGCCCAGATGGGGCCACAGTGGCATCCGAAGCAGCAGATGAGACCCTGAGGCTATGGCGCTGTTTTGAGTTGGACCCTGCACGGCGGCAGGAGCGGGAGAAGGCCAGTGCAGCCAAAAGCAGCCTCATCCACCAAGGCATCCGCTGAAGACCAAGCCATCACCTCAGTTGTTTTTTATTTTTCTAATAAAATCATGTTTCCCTTCATGTTAAAAAAAAAAAAAATAAAAATAAATAAATAAATAAACAAATAAAGAAAGAAAAGAAAAAAAAAAGAGAAAGCAGAGAGTAGTCCTGGCAGGAAGATGGGAGGTGAGTTGGCTGGGGAAAATGAACAGAGGTAGGATATCTGGTGATATTCACCAAGCTGCCACGTCTGAAGCAGCATGGTCAACTCTAGTTGGGGCGTGGGTCAGGACTCCTAGTTAATGGAGCTGTGAAGGGAGGCAGGCCTCCAGTGCTGGTGGTGGCATGAGCGGAAGCAAGACTGAGAAACGGAAACTTGGATGCAGACTGACAGTCAACTGGAAACTCACACAGGAGAGAGCAGAGAATTCGAGTTTAATTTTTACAAGGCTCTCCCAGTTTAGTCAATTCCAAGGCACACTTGGAATCAGCCCTCGCTTTTAAATCCTCAGCATTGTAGACAAATGGCCAAGAGGTAGTCCAGCAAGAACTTCACCTTTAGTCTAAGGAAAAGACTTCACAGTTGAGTGGGGTTGGTGATGTCCACACAAAATTCATTTTTAAAGATTTTCTTCTTGAGCAGAGGTAACATAAAACAGAAATATTAATTTTTATCAATTTATGTACCTTTTCAGAGTACAGAAGGATTTTCTGACATGCTGCATAATCATGTCAGCGTTAGATGTTTCTTTCATTCACAGAGGTTGCTAGATCTCTCTCTCTCTTTTTAAAAAATCGAAATAATACAGAAAGACTTTAAATTTATGTAAAAAGTTTTTTCCTCTCTTCAATAGGAGTTGGTGATCTCATCCATAATAGACTTCCGGGTGAATATCTTCGAGGCAAGGATAGACAGCGAGCCCTGATTGCAGCAGTTCGGCATCACTTGAAGAAAGTTAATTACCAAAAGTTTGACACTTTGCTGGCAGCCTTCAGGCACTATGACAAGGCCAGTAATAGGGGAGAGCTTTTTGGTAATGCATGGGCTTACAGATCCCAGCAGTTTGGTGTACATCAGGGGTCAGCAAACTATAGCCTGTGGGCCAAATCCAGCCCACTGTTTGTGTAAGTAAAGTTGTTTTTTTTTTTTTTTGAGACGGAGTTTCGCTCTTGTTACCCAGGCTGGAGTGCAATGGCGCGATCTCGGCTCACCGCAACCTCTGCTTCGTAGGTTTAGGCAATTCTCCTGCCTCAGCCTCCTGAGTAGCTGGGATTACAGGCACGTGCCACCATGCCCAGCTGAATTTTTGTATTTTTAGTAGAGACGGGGTTTCACCATGTTGACCAGGATGGTCTCAATCTCTTGACCTCGAGATCCACCCGCCTCGGCCTCCCAAAGTGCTGGGATTACAGGCGTGAGCCACTGCGCCCGGCCTGTGTAAGTAAAGTTTTATTGGAACACAATCATGCCTGTGTTGTTTTCAGTACTCTCCGTGGCTGCACTATGAATGCAGAGTTAGGTAGTAGCAACAAAAACAGTATGGGCTTCAAAACCTAAAATATCTACTATTTGCCCCTTAACAGAAGACGTTTGCTGACCCCTTGTGTAGGTTATTGGTTGTCAAAGTGTGGTTCCACTACCACCATCACCATCACGTGGGAACTTGTTAGAAATGCACATTACAAGGCCCATTTCAGATATACTGAGGTGGGAACTCTGGGATGGAGCCCAGCAATTTTAGCAAGCACTCTAGTGATTCTGATGCACATTCAAGTTTGAGAACCACTGTTGTGGATTATTAAACTGTAGTGTGCTGGGAGCAAGGGGGAGTGGATAGCACTGTGGGTCCCTGGGGAAGACTTGACAATCTACACCTAAATCTGAATATGTACACAGAGTACCTGCATTCTTGGTCCAAGTCAAGCTTAGAGTGTCTTTTCCCTGGGGACCAGGGTATGTGGTTTTAGTTTTGAGAGTGTAAGATCATTCAATGTTCAAGATACTCTAAATTTTATTCTTTGAAAAAATCAGATCAATCTAGGGCTACATAATTACCTCACATAATTTTAGGCCCTCGCAGAATTGCTTTTACCAAGTTGCACTGCCTTTAGCTTATGCTAAGGAACACTATAAGAAACTGCCATTGAAACGTGGCATATTTTTTGTTGGTATGCCCGTGAGGCTTTTATTTTTGTTATATGCATCCTCTTTATAAGAAACTAAGTTTCAGCCAGGTGCAGTGGCTCACGCCTGTAATCCCAGCACTTTGGGAGGCCGAGGCGGGTGGATCACGAGGTCAAGAGATCGAGACCATCCTGGTCAACATGGAGAAACCCCGTCTCTACTAAAAATACAAAAAATTAGCTGGGCATGGTGGCGCATGCCTGTAGTCCCAGCTGCTCAGGAGGCTGAGGCAGGAGAATTGCCTGAACCCAGGAGGCGGAGGTTGCGGTGAGCCGAGATCGTGCCATTGCACTCCAGCCTGGGTAACAAGAGCGAAACTCCGTCTCAAAAAAAAAAAAAAAAAAAAGGAATTAAGTTTGACAAAGAAAATAATTGTACTTCATCTAAGTATCTGAGTGGTTTTTATCCTATGGTTAACATGAATTTTGTATTGATTATGCACACCTTTTCGGCTTTGGTTACCAGGAAGCTTGGAGCCAACTCAGTAAATAATGGTAGTGACATGAATAAGAGAACCTGCCACAATATGTAGTGCTCTGCTTTTAAGAATTCTTCATTTTAAATGTAATTGTAGAAAAGATGAGCATCCTAATAGCTGTTGATTATCTAAGTAAACCACCAGGCACATTCCTTATGATAAATTAAGCAGGGAGGAAATTACAGAGAATTATTTAATCCTGATATACCTTATATATATATTTTTTTAATTTTTAATTTTAATTTTTTTTTTGAGACAGGGTCTCACTCTGTCACTCAGGCTGGAGTGCAGTGGCTCAATCTCAGCTCACTGCAACCTCTACCTCCTGGGTTCAAGTGATTCTCCTGCCTCAGCCTCCCAAGTAGCTGGGATTACAGGCATACACCACCACACCTGGCTAATTTTGTATTTTCAGTAGAACTGGAGTTTCACCATATTGGTTAGGCTGGTCTTGAACTCCTGACCTTAAGTGATCCTCCCACCTTGGCTTCCCAAAGTGCTGGGATTACAGGAATGAGCCACCGCACCCACCCTTGATATACCTTTTAATTAGTTAACTTTTAATACGCACAATATAATGTTCAGTGTCCATAAGGAGCTTTTTTTTTCTGAGAGAGTAATAAGATGTGAGTCTAGTACAGCTGCAGGATAATTTTTAACTATTTAAATCTTATATTTTTGGTTGCCACATTTAATTTAATGGAAAAAAACACAACAGAGCAAATAAACTATGATTTCTAAGTGAATCTTCCTGGCTTATGAAATTAATTCTGTTATTTATTGAATACTCATAGTATACATCAACTATTATTCCAGATAATGTGTAGACATTCCATTTAGGGAACTGAAAATCTAGAGGAAGAGTTACACATTGAGTGGCGGTAGTGTGCTAACGTTGGCTTGAGAGAGCATATTGCTAAATTTGCAGAAAGCTTACAAGCTAGTTGATATCACAACGGTAGCTAGAAATTACCATGATGAGAGTAGGTACACCATGGAATACAGCACCCGCTACAAATCAGGGCTTCCTTTCACCACACCACCAAAGAGCCAGTTGGTAAACATACGTAACACAACACTGAAGTAGAGTGAGGCCCAAGTACTGTGATCAACTCAGAGTTGCAATCAGAGATTTTGGTTCCTAGCTACCATAGACTATGTAATTCATGACAGATGTTCTTAGCAATGCAAGTCAGCTGATGATTTTCTCTTTTAATTAATTGTCTAATTAAGCATGTGCAGATTTGTGCTCACTTAAGGAGCACATTTGTTGTCAATATGTAAACGCTGTTAACAAACTAGAATAGTTTCCTAAAATAAATTTGACTCCCAGGCTGTAGGGTTCTCGGTTAGATTCAATACTAGTGTATAGTCCTTGTTTTTGGAGCGGCTGCATGAGGTCAGTAAGTCCAACCTCTTGTCTGTCCATGCCACCAGCTGGTGGTATTTGCTCACCTTGTGGAATGACTGCAAATGGGGCTGGGGAGGATACCCAAAGGTGTTCAGTGTGGGAGGTGTAGTAACTAGGGTCATTCTCCGCGGTTTCCAATAGATTTCTTGGTAAAGTTGAGGAGGATGTCCTTCAAATTGTGGTCAGAACTGCCCGGCAGTCGGTTAAAACTAAGGTGTCGCCAGGAGTTTGAGAGAGCTGCACCAAGGCATTTTTCTTTATGATGCAGTTTTCAGGAGTGGGCTGAAAAACAAAATATCATGATGTCCCTCACTCCCCAGGACATCTGGGGTCTAAGGTATTCTTTCTCCAAGAGTTCAGTTGCTGCTCTCCCCACATTGTCACAAAATCAGTGTATCCCATTCCAGTAGCTGTAACTTCATCTTTTTTCCCATTTACTTCCTACTTTCATCTAGAACTTTTGTCTGGAAAGGTCAGGCATAAAAGAGAATAAAACAGATCTCTGGAATTTTTCTAAGATATCCCTGGTCCCTCTTATATCTAACCTTTCCAAACACAAGGTCTAGGTGAAAATAGAGAATATGGGCCAGGCATGGTGGCTCATGCCTGTAATCCTAGCACTTTGGGAGGCCAAGGACGGTGGATCACTGGATGTTAGGAGTTTGAGACCAGCCTAACCAACATGGTGAAGCCCCATCTCTACTAAAAATACAAAAATTAGCTGGGTGTGGTGGTGCATACCTGTAATCCCATCTACTCGGGAAGCTGAGGCAGGAGATCACTTGAACTTCGGAGGCGGACGTTGCAGTGAGCTGAGATTGGCCACTACAGCCTTGAACTCTGAGCCTCAAGTGATCCTCCCGCCTCAGCCTCCCTTGTTGCTGGGATTACAGATGTGAGCCCTTGCTCCCAGCTCTCACATTGATTTTTGAGAGGTATACACAACCAAGTGGTATATTTATGACCAAGGACTATGTCAACCCAACAGGAAAATTAGGTGGCTGAAATATAATTAAATTTGAACCTCCTAGAATCCTTTTTATGCCTGGTTGCTACCAAAAGGGTGGACCAACCCTATTGGCCTGGGATTGCTGTGGGGGGGAGAAAAGGTGCACCATGTCCAGGAATGGTCATGGCAGTAACCCACATTTTCAAAATAAGTCTTTATAACCCCTGCCCCTTTTATTCTGATTACTATTCAGGAAGCAGCTGAGGTAGAATAAGTCCTTTCTGGGGACAGGTGCATTGAGTGACCAAACAGCCAGGAGCTGGTGAGAGAGGTGGACAGTTTTTGAGAAGGCCATTCCAATGCTCAATGATACCACATGACAATGGATGGCAGGGTGTAAGAAAGGTTCATTGAATACCCTGACTAACAGCTCATTGCTGAGTAGCTTTTGTGCTATAGGGTGCACCCCATTGTCAGACTGAAAATGTTCCAGAAAGCAACACACATGATGCACATTGACTTAACTTTATGGGTCCTACTGTTGGGACTAGAGCCATGTGATTGGACTGGAATGGCAATTCCATAACTTGAATAAGTGTCAATATTGGTGTGGCACTACCAAGAGTTCTGAGTAGGGAGGAGTCAAAGGTTCACTATAGTCAGTCTGTCAGAAGCATGAGGGAGCTCCCTATGTGTGATGTGTCCTCTCTCACCATGAGACAAATGAGTCAACTGGCAGTCACAAGTTTGGCATGCAGTGGTGGCTTCTGCATTAGAAACATGGAGTCCTCTATCTTGTGCCCTATGTGTAATGGGGGTGTGTTGCCATGTATGTACAGGCAGCAATGTCGGCAATCTGGATGTTCAGGCTTGATCAGCAGCTTGATTCCAGTCATTCCCATGCTTATCGTGAGTACCTACATGATCTACCCAAATAGTTCAATCAGTAGCCATAAGTTTTGTCCGTAGTTTGCAGACCCTTAAAAGGGTGTCTTTAATCTGCTTGTCTATAGTTTTCCAGGTGGCAAACCAAACAGGCAACTGCCCAAGAGTCAGTAAAAATATAACAGGTTTATCAAGGGAAGTATGGGCTAGAGACATGAGAATAGCCTTTAGTTTAGCTCAGTGACGACCCCTAGGTTTCAGCTCAGCCAGACTATCAGTGAACCAGGCCCAGGCATTTAGAGGAGGTTTTATGGATTGAGGGTGCTCTTGAATCAGTGGCTTTGCTTCAGGTGACAGAGAGGTGAATAAGTTTTTTTTTTTTTTTTTTTTTTCCGTAAAGGATCACTACTCAGCTGAGTGTGGTGGCTTACATCTACAATTCTAGCATTTTGGGAGACTGAGGCAGGAGGATAGTTTGAGGCCAGGAGTTTGAAACCAGCCTGGGTAACATAGTGAGACCCCATCTCTACAAGTAAACAAAAACAATTAGCCAGGAGTGGTAGTACCAGCTACTCAGTAGTCTGAGGCAGGACGATCACCTGAGCCCAGGAGTTTGAGGCTGCAGTGAACTATGATCACACCACTGCACTCCAGCCTGGACAAGAGTGACAGCCTGTCTCAGCAGCAGCAGCAGCAATAACAACAACAAAAATACGCTACCCTTTTACACGTAAAGCTGAGATGTTTCTGGGGTTGGGCTGGCTGCATTATTGAATATGTCATTTCTGTTTGACAGCTGGGGCCTGTTTGCTCCTTTTTCACTTTGTTAGTCATTGAGTCCAAGTTGGCCCACCTCAAAATGATTATTGGCTGGAGAGTCACAAAGCCTCCGTGAGTCTAGTGTTCAGTTTCCAGAAGAGCTCAGTGACAGGCTAATGGAGGTATACCTGGTAACTATGTTAGGGAGGCAGTGAGTCCTAAGCTTCAAGGTGCACCTTCACGTGAAGGTTGCTTTTCTTTTCCAGGGGCTCTAATTGGCAAAACCACCAGTCATAGACTTGTGACTTAAAGGATTCATTAGGGCTGTGGCGTCCCAAAGATAGTAACAATTGTCTATACGTGGCTCTTCTTGATCAGGGTAATCCCCCCTGTCACATATGAACATTCACTATATAGACATGGGAAGCATCAATACCAATTAAACCTTCAGCCTTGGAAGCCATAGCAATAATACATTGTTATCTTTCATTCTTCTCTGCTGCCCAAACCCCATTAACTGAATATGGCCATCCTTCCCTACCACCCTCTCCCAGGACTGACTATGATGATGACTTTGGCACCTGTATCCAAACCATAAAAATGTGAGAATCTCACCCCACTTAACAGATGCATCCCTCTTGAAGATCTGGAGCCCTTGGTCCTACTTCTTCTTTTTTTTTTTTTTTAATTATTTATTTATTTTACTTTAGGTGCATACTATATCTGGCATTTCTCCCCACGTTATCCCTCCCCACCCTCCCCTACCCCCGCCAACTGTCACCTGTGTGTGATGCTCCTCTCCCTGAGTCCACCTGGTCTCGTTGTTCAACACCCACCTATGAGTGAGAACAAACGGTGCTCATCTTTCTTCCTAAAGCAGTTGAGATCAGGGCTTTGAGGAGGGAGAAATTAAGGGTGCAGAGGGAGAGAATGGCTTTGCACCAGTAAGAAATATTTATTTTGAGTTTTGGTTGGCATGGTGGTGGCATTCTAGCTCCCTGAAACAAACCACCAATGTTTTCAGTGCACACAAAGCCCTGTAAATTAGGCAGTAAGTTATCATTGACAGCATCTGTTTCAGTTTTGGGGCTCTCTTGATTCAACAGCCACATCTCCCACTGCTTTTCAGTTAGGGATGAGTGTGGGTTTGCATTTTTGGTTGTAGTAGAGGCTTTTATAAAGGAGTCTACTTTAATCTAGGGGATTTGCAGCTCTATTGTCAAGATCATGTATTTTAAGTTCTCATTCTGTTTGAATACAAGAGTTAGGTGGGAAGTTTTCCAGGGCTGTGGGTCTGACTGCAAGAATTTATAATTCATCGAGTCAGTTTCTCATTCTCTAGGGGATTGCTTCCATCAGCATTGTAAATCTAGTCCTAGGCAGTAAGAGCTTAAATAGCATGCAGTGACTCATTTATGGCTTCTCTTGGGAGTTATTTCTTCTCAGGGAAGTCTCTCCAAGGGGGCTAAACCTCCCTTGTAGAAGTCAGGATTCACTGCAGAAACTAACAGTGAATGATTACTGGCTGGAGAGTTTTTCTTGCAGAAACTAACAAGAAAACTGGGGCCTTTGCCATTATCTCTGAATGCATTTAATGTTGGCTTGATAGACTGCAGGAGGAGCTGAGTGGTAAGATGTCCCAGCTGTTGCCATTCTTCCTTAACAAGCGTGGTGTGCTCTGCCCCTTCATTTCCCACGTAAATTAGCCAGTTTCTGCTCAGAGCCCTTATACACTTCACTTTGTTCTAACTCAGCGTAGGTACTTCTGCCTTTAACTGCAGTCTGAAAGGAGGTGAGACCTTTTCCCCCCGTGCTCCTCCTCCCGCTACTTACCAGGATGAATCTTAGTGTTTCTTGTTACAATGGGGCTGACCATCAGATGGGTAACATTTCCCTCTTGCCCATAGGAGTGTTATCAAAACCAGACAACTGTCTTTGAATCTACCTCTGTGAACTTGTCCTGCAATTATCTCCCCAGTTTCTCCTTCATAACAATGAAATGAAGGGCCATTTATAGCCTTGTTAAAACACAGAAGGTGTTAAAAACTTTGTAAGGATGAAAAATTATAGAGAGCTGTCAAAAATACATACCCATTGGTCACATGAAATGTCAAGCCCATATCATGGTAATATTGCTCTACCATGGTGTAAACAGCATATTTGACTCCTCTTCTGTGAAAATTGAGACCAATTTGAATTTATGTGATGAAGCTATTTCTTCTTCCTTAAACTAAGTAATGTTGCCTACTCTGCTCTTGAATATAACTCGCATTTTATGTTCTTTTGCTTCCTGTATAACAGAAGGGAGATGGGGTGATAGATAAAGCCGAGCTGCAGGAAGCTTGTGACCAGGCCAACCTGAGTTTAGATGAGAAGCTCCTGGACCAGCTGTTTGACTACTGTGACGTGGATAATGATGGCCTCATTAACTATCTGGAATTTGCAAATTTTCTTAACTGGAAAGACAAAATGCTTCTTAAAGAATATGAAGAGAGGGTCGTTATTAAAGGTATTTAATTTTTTAGGGTTTGCTGAATTCTTTTTTAAAAAAATATTTAAAATTTATTATTATTTTTAACAGGGACAAGATCTCACTATGTTGCCCAGGCTGGTCTCAAACTCCTGGGTTCAAGGGATTCTCTTGCTTTGGCCTCGCAAAGTGCTGAGATTACTGGTATGAGCCAGCGTGCTTAGCCATTTGCTGAATTCCTAAATAGACCTCTGTATTTTTATATGAGCTCAGCTATACTCAGCTTCAATATTATATGAAAAATAAAAATACGCATATGTACATAATGTTTATTTGCTTGTTTATGTATGGAATATCTGTGCAAGTGTAAGAAAAAATCAGTAACATCTATTATTTCCAGGAAGAGGCAGTTGGATGGCTGAGGGACAGGGTGGCAATGAGACTCATTTTTTCATCTTTTTTTTGTATCTTTTGAGTTTGAACCATGTATTATTCTAAAAAATTAAAAGCACAAAACCTATACCGAAGCTCAAAATACGAAAGACAGTTTCTCAGAAACCTGTTTAAAAACAAGTATCTAATTAGCTCCCTTTCCCAGGAAAAATAGAATTTGACATAAAGTTAGATTTTTAAAATTTTGTATAAAAAGGAAAAACAGAATAATCTTTACTTTTGATTCAAATGTTGTAACATTTATATCAAGCTTGTCCAACCCATGGTTCCAGACAGCTTTGAATGCTGCCCAACACTAATCTTAAAATGCTATGAGTTTTTTTGCGATTTTTTTTTTTTTAAGCTCATCAGCTGTCCTTAGTGTTAGTGGATTTTATGTGTGGTCCAAGACAACTCTGCTTCTTCCAGTGAGGCCCAGGGGAGCCAAATGATTGGATACCTCTAACCTACATTTTATCTTTCTGTATCATTACATTTATAGATATAAACATTTATACATATACACAGCATATGTGTGTATATGTATATATCTTAAGCATATTTAAAATAACACTGAACATACTATTAAAGGCTTTTTAAAATTTAACTTTTAAATTTCTTTTCCTCCTCCTCCTCCTCTTCCGCCTCCTTCTTCCTCTCCTTCTTTTTTCCTTCTTCCTTCTTTCTTCTTTCTTCTTGTCCTGGGGCAGGGTCTTCCTCTGTTGCCCAGGCTGGACTGCAGTGGTGTCATCTTGGCTCACTGCAACCTCTGCCTCCCAGGCTTAAGTGATTCTTGTGCCTCAGCCTTTAGAGTAGCTGGGATTATGGCGGGCATGTGCCACCATGCCTGGCTAATTTTTTATATTTTTAGCAGAGATAGGGTTTCACCGTGTTGCCTAGGCTGATCTCGAACTCCTGGTCTCAAGTGATCCTCCTGTCTTGGCCTTCCAAAGTGCTAGGATGACAGGCATGAGCCACCATGCCTAGCCAGCTTTCACATTTCTAAGGAATGAAGAAATGCTTTTTTGGTTTCTATGAACTACAGTTCAGTTCCCTCATGCTGATATATTATGTTTTACTAAACAATTTCTTCACTCGATGAAATTTAGATTGTTTCTAGATATTTTAAAAGTAGTATGCACAATGCTATAACGGTCATCTCTCAAAAAGCTTTCTGTTTCTCATTTCTTATGAATGTTATTATTGTCCCAGAAGTAACTCTATTTTCGTTTTGCTTTTCTAAATCATTTTAGTGATTTGCAATTTTATCAGCTAAGTCTGTGAGGTTTTACTTCAATCTTACTACCATTGAGTGTTATTTCAAACAGTCTTGCATTCTTATACTTTAGTTGGTTTATAATAATACCTCATTTGTTTTAATTTTTTTGAGACAGTGTCTCACTCTTGTTTGCCCAGGCTAGATATGCAGTGGTGCAATCATAGCTCACTGCAGCCTTGAAGTCTTGGGCTCAAGGCATTCTCCTGCCTCAGCCTCTGGAGTGGCTGTGTTGTCCAGGCTGGTTGTGAACTTCTGGCTTGAGGGATCCTCTTTCCCCAGCCTCCCAATATGCTGGGATTACAGGCATGAGCCACTGCACCCGGCCTACCCTAATTTTTGTATCTTAGTTATTAAAGGTGTAACTTTTAAAAAAGATGTTTTACATTTTTATTTCCTCTTGGAATGTCTCTGTTCTAAAAACGGGAGCTACGACTGTTTTCACTTTTATTCTTGGGACATGCCTTTTGGTTGGGTCAAAACCAAATTTTGGTCTCTCCTGATGCTGTGAGCCCTTATGGGTTAGCCTTTCTATTCTGTCCACTAGGAAGACATCAGAATCTTCTCTACCTAATGAAGCTTTTCATAGAAAACAGCTCTACTCCAACTGTTTCATAAACGGGGGGTGACAGAGCTTCCTTCTTGGCACAACTCATGAAGTAACGGCAGAAAGCAAAAGCTTATTTCAGACCAGAGAGTTCTTCGATTTGTTTCTGGTTTCTGGATCCTAATTTCTTCAGCCATTTTCAATGGAGTCCTTGAGGATTTTCATCTTCTAGGATTTTAGGGTAGGAACTGTTAAGTTTGTGGTCAGTAGGTCTAGAAGGGTCCCAGGAATGTTCTGCCAAATTTTTCCTGATATCAAACTCTATCTTACTGTTGACTTTTGGAGAAAAGGGGGTAAGTAATCTTTCAATTTTTTGAGAAATTCTTTTTCAAGCTTTGTCCAGATTTCTACTTTTGCTGGGGTGGAGGATTAGAGGATCTGGAACAGTGGGCCTGAACATATTCATGGCAGCAATTGGCAGGAACTGAGTGTGGGGGAAGGTGGCAAGGAGGAGAGGAGTGCATTCTTTACAGAGGCAAGTCTTTTCTAGTTTGCCACGGTTTCCATCTTTTTCTAATACCAGCAGGCCACTTGCCTTTGCAACCTTTGCTTGGGCTCCCCTGGAACCTTTAGAATTCTTCTAAAGATGGAAACACCACAGCGCTCTCTAGTGGTACCTATGGAGTAACCAGATCTTTGAAAAAGATCGCAGGAATTTATTCCTAAAATTCAGGATTGACTCAGTAAAGCAAATCTGCAAAAGAGGACAGTCTTACAACTACAGTTCTACCTCAGGGTTTTCTTTTGTATACTGACTTGTCAAGAATTAGTTATAGAAACAGTTCTTGAGCTCACAATGAGTTCTTATCCTCTCCCTCGACGTTGTAATGCACGCTCCCCACCCAGTCAAGTAGGTGTGGAATTTTCAACTACAAGCATGTCTTGTCTTATTTCTCCCTAGGGCATTGTGCTAGGAAAAACTTTGTAGTTCAAGTTAAATATTAAAATACACTCTTTTTTTTTTTTTAAATGAATGGATTCTATGTTTACACTTGCTCTCTCATATTTCAAAGCTTTATTCTAGAATGAAGTGAGTGGAGTGGCAGAAGAAAACATTAGGCCATGTTCAGATTTCCTGGTGTATGACATTGGCCTGAACTTACTCTTCCACAGTTGGGTGCTGGGCCAGTGGAGGGGTCATGCCAGCTGTTTCCATTAGCAAGAAGAGACTAGATGGGAAAACTTATCCTGTTGCAGAGCAGCAAGAACGAAGTAGTAATGTATTCCTGCATTTTTTCCTTCCCTTTTTTTCTTAAAGGTAGAAAACCAGATTGTGTAAACCCTACTGAGGCTTATGTTGAAGAATCTGAACCAACTCTCCTCATAAAGCCAGAAGATGTCGTCTTAAAAGAACCAGGGAGCACAGAAAAGACTCTCCGGACACTTCGGAGACCAAGTGATAAAGTTTCTAACGACTATAAGACAACTTCTTCTGAGATCAGTGCGGTTGTAGGAGCCATTCCTTCTGCTTGTATGTCACTTATTTGTCAAGCATTGACAAACGTGGAAGCAAACTGCCCTTTCTCTGTCCTTGCATTGTCCCCTGCCTTTCTCCATTGGACTAAGGCCCTCAAAGCCTTGTACCTTGCATTTAATTCTGTATTCTAACCACCTGGGGAGGAGAGGCCCACATATAAATGTTGATTGAACTGAATTGCCAATGATGACCAAAGTAAAATGATTCTTTATAGATTAATGAAATGGAAACCATTATAGATCAGAACATCAAATGTTATACATTGTAGTAATTCAGGCTCCACCAAGTACTAATATTAGAAGATTTTAAAACCATATGAGTCTTAGTTTCATACATATCTGCCTTCAAACATTTAAAGAGCTTTTACAAAACATTTCTCTGCATATTCATTCCTCATGTATTAGCTTGCTGGGGCTGTTGTATCAAAGTACCACAAACTGGTGTCTTAACAGAATTTTATTGTCTCACAGTTTTGGAGGCTTGAAGTGCAAGGTGTCAGTAGGATTGGCTCCTCTGGTGGGTTGTAAAGGAGAATCTGTCCATTCCTCTCCTCTAGTTTCTGGTGATTCGCTAGCAGTCTTTGGCACTACTTGGCTTCTTCAGCATCACCCTGATCTCTGCCTTCATCTTCACATGGTGTTCTCCCCATTTTCATGTCTGTGTCCAAATTTCTCCGTCTTACGGGGCCCACCATACTCCGGTAGGACCTCATCTTAATTAATTACACCTGAAATGACCTTGTTTCCAAATAAGGTCACACTCTGAGGTAGTGGAGGTTAGGACTTCAATATATAAATGTTGGAAGGAGACAATTCAACCCATAACACCCCTATGTCAACATGAAGCATGACGAATATTGGTTATTTACAAAGACTATTTTATGTTGATCAAGATTATATCCTTGGACTAAGGACATCATTAAGGATTTACATGTTCTCAACTGGATTTTATAGACATGTTACATGTTCTCAACTGGATTTTATAGGCATGCTATACATTCCAGAGTAACGAAATCTTGCTACTCTCTTTAGACTGTGTTGTCCAATAGAAATATAACTGAAGTCATCTATGCATTTACAATTTTTTTAGCATTAAAGAAAATCAGGCTGGGCATAGCAGCTCCTGCCTGTAATTCCAGAACCTTGGGAGGCCAAGGTGGGAGGATCACTTGAGACGAGGACTTCAAGACCAGCCTGGGCAACATAGTGAGACCCTGTCTCTACAAAAAATACAAAAATTAGGCGGGCATAGTGGCAAACTCCTGTAGTCTCAGCAAGTTGGGAGGCTGAGGTGGGAGGATCACTTGAGTCCAGGATTTCAATGCTGCAGTGAGCTATGATCATTGCCACTGCATTCTAGCCTGGGTGACAGAGTGAGACCCTGTCTCAAAAAAAAGAAAGAAAAAAAAAAGAAAAGCTATGTTAAAAAAAGAAACAGGTGAAATTAATTTTAATACTATATATATTCAAAATATTATTTCAATAACCAATCAACAATTATTAAATATTTTTCTTTTTAGTACTAAAATGTTTGAATTTTACATTTGGATTACACCAAAATTCTTCCTCGCCACATTTTAAGTGCCCAGTATGCACATATGACTGGTGGCTACTGTGTTACACAGCTTTGTTTTAGAATGTCTGTTTTCCTTCCTCATCAATGACCTAGGCTACCCCATTTGTGGTGTTCCAACCATTCGATCTGATATTCCTGCTCCCCGAATTCGTCGCATCAGTGACAGAACTAATTATGGTGAACAGGGTAATGCTTACTCACTACTCCATCCTACCATCTTCGCCCAGAAGGGAGTGTTTGAAAGAGACTTCTTCAAGACCAGATCAAAAGAAGAGGTATAGCATATAAGCATACAAAAATGGGAATGTTTTATCTATTCAACAACTACTATTTTAGACTTTTCAAAATTTGGTTTTTATATTTACAAAAGTCTACGGGATCCCCAAGTGTAGGATTCTTGATGAATAATGCTCAACTTGGTTGTGACATTCAGTACAATTCTTGAGGTAGAATTTATGCTGTGATAGGAAGAGTAAATTCATGTCATATATCCAATATGGCCCATGTAAAGAAGAAAAATAATTTTTTAAAACATGTAATACTATTCTTAGTGGAGAAAAGGAACAGGATCAATCCCTTTCTTATGTAAGATCCTGATGGCCTTGAGCCTCTAGAACTAAGAGTTGTCATGTGCATGGTCACTCTGCCATCCTTCTTGTCCACTGGTATCATATGTCTCAGATTATCTGTGACAAGCGTTGATTTAAAATATTCTGTCTTGTTGCCACATCACAGGTAAGGTCATAAATCCATTTTATTTATTTTTGACCTAGAATATGTGGTGCTCACATCCGAGATGACCCTCTTCCTAGATGGTAATAAAGCCAGCTAGGTCAGAATAGCCACTGGGGTGCCATGGGCCAGACATTGATAGCTGTGCTCAGTTAGACCAGCCTGTCTAGATCTGTACTTATGGAAAGCAGGTGTAATTCAGAACCTTCATAGGTGGAGCTGGAAATGATGTAGGAAGACATACGATGCCTTCTCAAACTTCAGATGAAGGGTTAATGGCCTGGAAACTTATTAAATACTAACTGAATCAGTGGCAGATGCCTTCCAGCAATTCTTTCAGAGGGTGGCAGGGCAGAGAGGAAGGGGAGACAGATGCTGATGACTGCTTAGTGGCCCCAAAGGAGGAACCCAGTATCCTTCCTGCGGGTCAAAGAAGAAACACCTCCAGGTTGTGTTTTCACTTCCCTCAATCACTGTGAAAGGCCTTTGAAATAGAACTTCAGGGTTTCCAAAAGAAACAGAAATCTCCTGCTTGTTTCATAATGCCTAAAAATTCTTTTAACTAGGAAGTCATCCTTTATCTCACAATTCTAGACAAAAAGTAAGAAGTCAAAGACTTGTTTGGAATAACGATGTTAACTTGAGGATGGATAGATTTCAGTAGACGTGTTAGCTAGTCGGCATGCTACTGATAGAATGCCAAGCCAGTGGAGCAAAGCCTCTCGAGGGGTGGGAAAGGAAGCAGGGGAGAAGGTCTGGGATGCTCAAGACTGACTTAAACCATTCCTAAGTTCACTCTGCAGGGGCCTTCTTTAACTACCAGTGGGTGGGGAAAATAGCAGCTATGCATAGGGATATTGTGCTTTTGCTTTATAGCTGCAGTTGCTAGCAGCTCTGCTCTTCTGAATTTCAGAATTTGATTTGTATTTGAATAGTATTTAATATGTATTTAATTGCACTAATTTCCCACAAGGGTACATCATTTCTAGGGGATCTTTTAATAGTTGAGATTCTGTTCAATAAATGTATTCCGCAACTATTTTATTTCTTTGGTCTTCCTATTCACTGTCTAACCTTTTCATTTCCCTTTTTTTTTCTGAATGCTTCATAGTAAATGCTGCTGCTTCTTCTTCTTTTTTAAATAAAGACGGGGTTTCACCATGTTGGTCAGGCTGGTCTTGAACTCCCGACCTTAGGTGATCTGCCTGCCTTGGCCTCCAATTTAGTCTTTTTTGAAAATTTTGTTTTCACATATTTTATTCCCACTACTCATTCTATCCTTTCTTCCCACTACTGGTTCTTACTTTCCTTTCTTATATTTTCCTTGAGACATAAGAAGCATGTTTTCCCCTACCTTCATCTGTTTCAATAATTATCACTGTAGAGATATTAGGTTGCTGATTGTCAGTGTGGTCGGCTTTTAGTGTGCTTACTTAATCATGGGTGCACTGTCTGCCATTTGCACACATAGTTAAAGTTCCAACAGACCAGTAGATATATTTTATAAATGTTCATGTTTTATAAAAACTTGGCCATGCCCGGTGGCTCAGGTTGAGGCAGGTGGATCACTTGAGGTCAAGAGTTCAAGACCAGCCTGACTAGCATGGTGAAACTTAATCTCTACTAAAAATACAAAGAAATTTGGCCAGGTGTGATAGTGCACACCTGTAATCCCAGCTACTTGGGAGGCTGAGGCAGGAGAATCGCTTGAAGGCAGGAGGCGGAGGCTGCAGTGAGCCGAGCTTGTCCCACTGCACTCCAGCCTGGGCAACAGAGTGAGACTCTGTCTCAAAAAGAAAGAAAGAGAGAAAGAGAGAAAGAGAGAGAGAGGGAAAGAGAGAAAGAGAGAAAGAAAGAGAGAGAGAGAGAGAAAGAGAGGGAGGGAGGGAGAGAGGAAGGGAGGAAAGGAAGAAGGAAGGGAGGGAACCTAATGTTCAAGTGGCTTAGATGACATAAATGAGACCAAAGTGACAGTAAGTGACTGAAATGGAACTCAAACCTAGCAAGTCTTCTATCCTTATTTTTTTCACTCCTTTTACTTGAATTTTGCTACCTCACCTTAAAAAAATGAAACATTTAAAGTTGAAAGTAATTTTATATATTGGCTAGTATATTTGAACACCCTCATATTCATAATTATTTCTGAGCTGATAGTATTAGAATTTTGATATTTTCTCATTACACACACACACACACACACACACAGACAAATACATACACATACATACTTTTTTGGAATAAGTATCCATAGTCACAGATGTTATAAAAGCATTTTTCATGACAAAATTGAAAACATATAAATCATGGTCTATTTTAATTGCCTTTTTCCAGATTGCAGAGATATTGTGTAACATTGGTGTCAAGCTTTCTGGTGAAGAATTTGAAAATGTATGGAATCTTGCATCAAAAAAGCATCACAGAGGAGAAGTTTGTGTTGAGAACATCAGAAATGTTCTAGATGAGCTACAGCATGCAGACCGGATCAAATGTAAAACACCCATGTGATATTTTTGGAGTTCATTCGTTCAAACAAAAGAATTTTTGGAGTTCATTCATTCAAACAAAAGTTAATAAACTCTGTGTTTGTCTAAAATGCTCAATCCATTCTTGTTTTAGATATTATGTTAGAGATTCATCAATCACAGTAGTAAGATTCATATGCCTGTATGTGTTGCTAATAAAATAGATTTTGGATTTTGAAATTTGTTGTTTTCCATAAAGCACCCACAGCTTGACAAGTGCTTGAAGAGTTAACATTCAGCCTCAGCAAAGACATAGTTCAGAATGATAATGGAAATTTGGTAGGCCCAAGAATTCCATCCAGTTTAGTTGGTCGTCAGAATTCAAAGTGTGATTTGTGATGCCAAGTTTAATTTTCTTTGTTGGTTAAACCATCTTGAACTGCAATTTCTGTCACAGGTGATCAAAATGTAGTAACACACCAAGAGTAAGGGGATTCATGTTTATGTAGTGGACTGGAAGCTGGGCTAGAAAAGCTGGATCTTGTGTATGGAACTACAGGTGAAAAGTTTTAAGGAGTAAAACAAAAAAATAAAAAGCGAACCTGACTTGCTTACATTTCCTTTTTCATTGAAAAGTTACTTGTCTTTTAAAAATGAATTCTTTAGGCCGGGCGCGGTGGCTCAAGCCTGTAATCCCAGCACTTTGGGAGGCCGAGGCGGGTGGATCACGAGGTCAAGAGATCGAGACCATCCTGGTCAACAGGGTGAAACCCCGTCTCTACTACAAATACAAAAATTCAGCTGGGCATGGTGGCGTGTGCCTGTAATCCCAGCTACTCAGGAGGCTGAGGCAGGAGAATTGCCTGAACCCAGGAGGCGGAGGTTGCGGTGAGCCGAGATCGCGCCATTGCACTCCAGCCTGGGTAACAAGAGCGAAACTCCGTCTCAAAAAAAAAAATAAAATAAAATAAAAATGAATTCTTTAAAGGAACAAATGAAAAATATAGCTAGTGAAGCTCTTTCCATATATTAAAAACCACAAGTTTAAAGCTTTAAAGACAGCAAAAACAAGACAAACAAAACATTATAAAGTTTGGGAAATAAGCAATCTTTTCCAAATGATCTCTAAACTCATGCTGTCTTAACACATTGGCTTAAGTCATCAAACTATGGTCAAAGATGGCCTTAAGGGAGGAGATAAGCCATCTTTCAGAATGGTCCTGACTGGCCTTCGTAAATCTACTCTAAAAGTACCAATTCAGGTTCCTTTGTGTATCCTCCTATCACTGGTGGGTTCTTTATATTTTGTCCCTTGTAGGCTATAAAAGGGTCAGAACTGTACATTTTCAACTTCAAGGAAACTCCATTTACAAATAAAAAAGTTATCTTTTTATTTTATCTCTCATTCCAACTTATTCCCAGTCATGTTGTCCAACATAGCGTATAAGGAATTCTACAATGAGAATAAATAATAGTATTGAGATTGGTAATACGTAAAACGCCAACATAAAGATGCTCCAAATTTGAATCAACTTTCTAGTATCAAATTCACAGGAATAAATAATAGCTAAATGTTAAATTTCCTTGCCAGTTAAAATCTGGAGATAAAAGGAATTTGAGACTGAAATCAAATCTTCTAGTGTCCAGTGAATTAGAATCCAAGGAAATTATCTCTTTTTTTTTTTTTTTCTGCTTCTACCTAGTTTCAGCCAAGGTGTTTGGAAGACCTAGGGAGAAGTGTGTTTCCTTTAAGCAGCTGTGTCTTGAACTACTTCTCACTGGGAAGACCATAGTTCCATCCTGGCTCTTAAAGTCATAGTCACTTAACTCAAGCCTCCGATGAGCTTCAATTTCAGAAAGTCAAATATGTAACAAGACATACAAGGTTTCACAGCTCCCACCAAATTTAGGAAATAAGCCAATTCTTAGCCCTGAGAGCAGTTATCTAGAGCAATTTTCTCAGTGAAAATTGTGTTTCTACAACCCAGTATCTGTATGTCACCAAAGCCATAGGAGAAATTCCATGGTATCTGGGTGAAGGAGGGAGATGGAGAAAATCTTGAGTTCAGCCTTACCAGGATGCCCATGTGTGTGCGTTAGCTAGAATTTGTGACCTATGGACTTAAACTAATTTGGGATAAATGAAGTGAATCTTGATACTATGCATTTACAACTTCGGGCCTAAAAATCTGCTTTATGTATACTGTCTTTTTGGAGCATGACATTTGAAACATTATTTCCTTCTTGCAATTTAGAAATTTGGACAGGAGCCCAGTCATTACTTTTTTTTTTGAGATGGAGTCTCACTCTGTCACTTGGGCTGGAGTGCAGTGGCATGATCTTGGCTCACTGCAACCTCTGCCTCTCAGGATCAAGCAATTCTCGTGCCTCAGCCTTCCGAGGAGCTGGGGTTACAGGCACACACCACCACGATGGGCTAAATTTTTTGTATTTTTAATAGATATGGGGCTTCACCATGTTGGCCAGGCTGGTCTTGAACTCCTGACCTTAGGTTATCCAGCTGCCTTGGCCTCCCAAATTGCTGGGATTACATGCCTGGCTGGTCATTACTTTTTATTATGAAGTATCTGTCTTCCCTACTCGGCCTAGTCTATCATTTTCATTATCCTTTGAGTTTCTAGGGACTGAATGGAGTGCAGGTGCTATGTAGCAGCCTATTGTCAATGTTTTCTTCAAGTGCACCCCTTCAATCCTGTGCACAGGGGCTGCTTCCATTGCTTTTGTTTCAGAATTGCCTAGGATTCAGAAACCTACCTCCTGTTAAGTCTTATTCTATGGGTTAAACCATCTAGAATCAAAGTGGCACATGTGATGGGGGTGAT
The DNA here is from genome assembly GCF_009761245.1 of Sapajus apella. Lineage (NCBI taxonomy): Eukaryota > Metazoa > Chordata > Mammalia > Primates > Cebidae > Sapajus > Sapajus apella. The sequence continues at coordinate 40,317,145 of NW_022436944.1, read as the reverse complement.
CCTTGAGGCACACGAATTTAAGTTTAGCTGATTGAGGGGTTTGCTCCCTGCCCTGAATGCAGGATGGCTTTGGGGCAAGAGACTTAGTGCTGCCTATCTTGGCAAACCCTGTTTAAAAGTTTGAGCCTTTTAATAAAAATGAGGGTATGTGAACTGACATCATTTAAAAGCTTCACCTCTCAGTGTCTAGAAGATATGGATACATAGAAATACTCACTTCTCCAGAATTAGATTTTTGCCTCAGCTGCTTTTTACTGGATCATGTCAACCTGCCATTAGCTCAGGTCACTGCCATCCACAAAGTATACCTAGTGCTCTAGCTGAAATTTACAGTTAAGTTGCAGCAGGCAGCTCCCGGAAGTCTCCTTGGCCTGTTATAGGCCTGCTGGCTGGCATTGGCTGCCAGGTGTCTGCCTGAGAACTTCACCAAAGCCCTCTTGGGTCATTATGAAGGTTGTCTTTCCTAATGTCTGAGCAATTTGGTAGCTTTCCAGTTTAACTTTCTTTAAGGCCAGCATGTCTGCTGTTTGCTTGATGTTATTTACATACACCGTACTGTCACAGAAGCAGCAGCCTTTAACTTGTGAACCTAGCTACCGTAACCCACAGTCAACTTTGACCAGGGCTCAGCAAAAAGCCAGTGGTCTGACTGTGAAACCAGATGCATCGCATCACATAGACTCCTGAAGAAAAGTTGTATGGCTGAACATGGTGTGAAGGATGTTGGAAGGTGCATGATGCTAGCAACTTTCTTTTTCACGTAGATTATAAACATCTTGTCATTTACATTTCTTACCTTTCGCTACGTTAATAAAGTGTGAAGAACTGTAATTTCAATCAAGTTTCATGCTTCAGTGATTTCTAACTCATCATTTAGTTTTTTTCTATTTGCTATGATATCCCCTTCCCAAATTGTATTACATCAGATACATGAATGCTGATTTCTTGATTCCCATTTGCAAAAATCATAGTTCCTAGCATGATGCAGTCTTTCAGCCCTCATACTTTAGTCAAACTGCAAAGTGCTTAGTAATTATGGATCACCAATCAGACTCCTCCTGAGAAGCAAACTGAGAGCATTAGATGTGAATGATAAATTTGTTATTCACTGCACTTATGACCTTATAAAGACATCTAACGTTACAAAGCTGTGACTTTTATATTTATAAAATGGAGATAATGGCTACGTTTTCAACTTGTAAGTTTATTTCAGTGCTTATGGAGATAACGGATATATAAGCACCTAGCACCGGTTTAGCTTGGCAAATGTTATAAGGGTGCCTAGTTCAGGTGTTTCTCCAACTATTTCTATAATCATTATATTGACCTCTTCTTGGTTTTTCTCGTCTCCATGATTCTTCTTTTTTTTTTTGAGACAGAGTCTCACTCTGTCACCCAGGCTGGAGTACAGTGGCTGATCTCAGCTCACTGCACCCTCCACCTCCTGGGTTCAAGCGATTCTCATCCTCAGCTTCCCAAGTAGCTAGTAGCTGGAACTACAGGCGCAAGTCACCATGCCCAGCTAATTTTTTGTATTTTTAATAGAGGCAGGGTTTTGCCGCGTTAGTTAGGATGGTCTGGATGTCCTGACCTCGTGATCTGCCCGCCTCAGCCTCCCAAAATGCTGGGATCGTTAACCACCTCACTCGGCGGATTCTTATTTTTCTTAACTGGTTGTTCTTTGTTGATTTTGGTAGATTTGACAATTCCCATTGGCTTATTGCTATCATGGCTTTTCTATCACTTGCTTTAGGCTTTAGCACAACCTCTCTTTCTATTATTTTTTTTTTTAAAGCATGCACACAATCTGCTGGGATTTTTATTGTGATTGCATTGAATCTAAATATCAATTTGGGGAGGCTGACTTTTTTTTTTGTTGTTTACAATATTTTGGCTTCCAAACACTAAATATGGTACATGCATACATTTACTTAGCTTTTCTTTATTGCTTTTTAGTTTTCCATGTTGAGATATTGTACCTCTTGCATTAGATTCATTCCTAGGTATGTTTCTGATGTGATAAATTTAAAAATTGTGTGTCAATTTTTAAACAGGGTTATTGAAGTATCATCTACACACAGTAAAAAGCACTCTTTTTAGTGTGCAGCTCTATGAATGTTGACAAATGCATACAGGTTGTGTGACACCATCACAAACAGAATGTAAAACTCTTCCATCACGCTCTAAAATTCTCTGTACCCTTTTGTAGTATCTCTTCTTCCACATAACCACTGATCTGTTTTCTGTTCCTATTGTTTTGCCTTAGAAAGACTCTCATATAAATGGGACTATGGAGTGGGTAGACTTTTGAGACTGGCCTCTTTTACTTAGTACACGTTTTTGAGATCCATCACGTTATTGCATGGATTAGTAGTATATTCTTTTTATTGCTGAATAATATTCCACTGCATAGATATACTATAATTTGTTCATCTACTTACCATTTAAAGACACTTGATTGTTTCTAGTTTTGGAGAATTCTGAATAAAGCAGCTATAAACTCTCATGTATATGTTTTGTATGACCATAACTTTTCATTTCTCTTGAAAAAATACCTATTAGGTAGGATTGCTGAGCTACATGCATCTGTCTTCTTTGGTAAGGGTTCTATCTTTTTTGCCAATTAAAAAAATTGGCTTATTTTCCTATTACTGAGTTTTGAGAGATATTTCTATTTTCTGGAAATAAGTCATTTATCAGATATGTGTTTTGCAGATATTTTCTCCTGTCGTTAGCTTGGATTTTTATTTTCTTGAGTGTCTTTCAAAGAATAGAAGTTTTAAATTCTGATGAAGCCCAATTTTTCATTATTTTCATTAATGGATCATGCTTTTGGTGTATTCTCTATGAAAGATTAGTTTAATTCAAAATGTCAAATTTTTTTTGGTGAGTGTTGAATTACTTTAGCACTATTTTTTGAAACAATTATTCTTACATTGAATTAATTGCCTTTGTACCTAGGCCATAAATCAATTGGCTATATTTGTATAAGTTTATTTATAGACTCTCTATTCTGTTCTATTGATTTATGTCTTTATCCTTTCACTGATACCACACTGTTTTGATTACTATAGCTTTAGAATAAGTCTTAGAATCAGTGTGGATCCTCTTTGTTCTTTATTTGGAATTATTTTGGTTGTCCTAGTTACTTTGCTTTTCTTTTAGTAGTTTTAGAATCAGCCTGTTTATTTGTATAAAAATCTTGCTTGGATTTTGATTGGGACTGTGTGCTATTTATAGATCACTTTTGGGAGAACCCACATCTTCTACATGAGGCATAGCTCTAACCCCAGCTTCAAGCCACCATTTCCTTGTTCCTGCCTTCCATCATACCTATTCGATTTCTGGAACATCTGTAATTTGTCACCACCTCTCCATTCACTGAAATTCTCCTCGTTTGGCAGTGCTTCACCTATGCCTTTGATGATTTTTTTCTACTTCTAGTCCCTTCTCCTTCGATTCCAGCCTATACAATCTTGCCACTACTATACCTTAAAACTTTCAACAGTTTTCCCATTTTGTATAAAATGTACATTCTTAGCCTAGCATCTTAAGGCCCTAGTTTTTTCCTCTAATGCTTCTTTTTGATCTAATTTCATACCATTCCCTTTCATTTACTCTTTGCTTCTGCAAGAACTGAATTACATGATGTTTCTGTGACTGCTATCCATTATATTCATATCTTTCCCTGGAAATACTTCCATCCTCTTTTCCCCACTTTCTACATGCCTACATTCAACATCTTCTTTAAGGAATAGTTCAAGGTTTACTATTGTTGCAAAATTTCCCAGAATCATTCTCTGGCTGCAAAGAATCTGTGTTTCCTTTGAATTTGCTTACGTCTCTGTACCTCTGTGAGGCAACAATTACTTTGTATTTTGTCTGATAAGTAGTTATATATTTGCCTCTCCTATTTAATCTATAGTATGTGTTTTCTGAGGACATAATCCAAATTTGATAAATTTCTAGATACACATTACCTGGCATGTGGTAGTGCTCAATAAATCTTTGGGAAACTAATGAAAACAATATACAGACTAAACAGGGACAATAGTATGCAATCACTCACAGAGTATCGGGAAGAATAAAGATTGGTCCATCTATGCCAAGTTCTGACTTAAGCCATCTCTCGCCCGTGTAAAACTTAAATGAGAAGGTTAAGCCCCCCTTTTTCATTCACATGGGAATCTGGGATTTGTTCTGCACTCTTGATATTTTGGGGGTCCTTAATTCAACAGACAATTATGGAGCACTTATTCAAATGAAGAGATATTTTGAGAAGGAGGGAGAAATCAACTGACAATGCTATTTGGAGGTAAAGATGAAGCTGGAGAATTGACCACGAAGTTTGACAATGTGGATGTTACTGGAAACCTTGACAAGAGCTCCTTTGATGCCAGTAGTGGAGTCACAGTTTCATGAAAATGAGTTCACAAAAGATTAGGAGGTAAGTAGTGAAGAAAGTGTGTAAAATGGAGAACTCTTTAATAAACTCTTCTATAAAGAAGGCAGAGAGGGGCAGGTGTGGTGGCTCACACTGTAATCCCAGCACTTTGGGAGGCTAAGGCAGAAGGATTGCTGGAGCCCAGGAGTTTGAGACAAGCCTGGCCAACATGGTGAAACCCCGTCACTACTAAAAATATAAAAATTAGCTGCGTGTGGTTATGCGCACCTGTAGTCTCACCTACTGGGGAGGCTGAGGCATGAGAATCGCTTGAGCCTGGAAGGTGGAGGTTTGCAGTGAGCCTAGATTGTGCCACTGCACTCCAGCCTGGGCAACAGAGTAATGCTGCCTAAAAAAAAAAAAAATAAAAGAGCTCAGAGAAAAGAAGCTTTTTAAAAATATGAGATTTTATAGCACAATTCATGTTGCTAAAAATTGTACAGTTGAAGAGAATAAAGGAGTAAGAGGAAATAATTACGGGAGCAAAGTTCTTGAGTTGGGAAAGGGGTTGGAATACAGTGTGGAAGTGGAGGGGTTTCCTTGGAACAGCGGCCAATTGTATAAGAGAACAACAGGATGGGAAGCTGTATATATGTAAAAAGGGTTATCAGCTGAGAATGAGAGAGGAGGAGGGTATGATGAGGGCTAAAGGAAAGAATGAGAAAGGAGAACTGATTTAGAGTGAGGCCGTGAGTTGACTAGAAAACATAGGATTGAAAGCCCTCTTGAATTTTGTAATTATAAATTTAAAATGAGACTGGTCACTTGGTTTTGTGTTTTTCTGCAGTTGGTTTTCTTCATCTGCAATGATGTGACTTTGGATCTGGGATAAATGGAGATTTAGATTTGACTAGGGCCGGAATTTTACCTGCTGAATAAAATGGTGGGAGGGAGGTGCGAAGTTGAATTTATGCAAGAAAATAGTTCTAGTGACGTGCCATGGAGACTAAGATCTGTCAGGAAGAAGTTCAGAAATGAGATGGTACTAAAAAAATGGCAGGGATAATGAATCAGGCCATTCCTATGGGTCAAAAGTTGTAGAGGAATACTAAAAAAAAATAAACTAGAAAAATAAATAAAAATTAACATAAAAAAAAGAAAAAGAAAAATAAGAGTTGGTGATCAGTGGAATGCTTGCAAATGAGATTCTGCAGGTGGTAGAGAAGTTGGTAATAAAATCTAGGATATGATAATGGGCCTGCGTGACTGAAGTAGGTGGAGAACAGGTTCACTGAAGAAAGGGAGTTCAAGTGAGAAGTCGATGTTAGGTAGATGAATCACATGCAGGACACTGATATCACCAAGAAAGATGACAGGGAAGGTAGCAGAGACAGAGAGAGTGACCCAGGTTATATATACCTTTGAAATCATGATGAAAGCTATACACAATATTATTTTAGAAAAATGCATATATGCATATATTTTGACCATATGATATTAAATCTTCCTATCCCCCATGGATAGAGCTGTAGGCCAGGTGAATATTCAAATAGCTTTTAACTTCAAATTTATCCTCAGGTAGATTTACTATCTGCCTCTGTTATCCATCCATCAATCATCCATCCATCCATCCATCCACCCGTGTGACTAATTGCTGCTTATCTGTGCTTTGGTTAAATACTCTTTTCGGGAGAATCTTGTTCTTTGAATGGCGTGGCAAAGAAACGTGATTTCCCGTTTTAACGGTAGGGGGCACCCTAGCATTTCCAAACTTAGCGATGAACCTTAGCCAACTGTGTGAAATAACTGCAGCCGAAAAGAGGATGTTAAACTGGAGGAAGGAGATCACCACCACACTTTGCAAAATCCAGGATGATCTATGCACTTGCTTTTTAAAAATTATTATTTAGTGGCAGTAATTAGGCTGAAAAGGCACATTTTAAAATAGTACTAGTAACCTCGAGAGGAGATTCGCTTGGATCATACAGTGTCATCTCTCAGCAGACAAGTAAAACAGTGTGAAATACTCAGGTGAGATATAAATAAATATCCAAATATATCACCATGTTCTCACCTAAACTATGTTTCTGTACTGTTCAGGATAGTCTTGTTAATAGAATATATTGAACCTATAAAAAGTTTAAAAAACTGCTGTTTCCTAGCTCAGGCAAATAAACTTAATACATTTTGTTCACAACATGGTTAACAAACCAAGGAACTTGTTGGAAATATTATATGAGCCAATAAAGGGTAATTTTATTTTATGTAATAACCACTTATGAAAGCTCACCATGGCTTGACGTGAAGAGCTGGGCCAGTTAGAGGTTAACACCCCAATCATAAAGCAACAATGAGGATAGACTTGAAGGGCATTTCTTCTATTATACAACATTTACAGTAATAACCTTGTAAAAAATAATGGGATCTATTTAAAGCTCATTTATTTCCCAGCTAAGTGGCAATTTCCCATCACTCAAAATGCTAATACTTCCTCCTGAAACCCTAGGGATAATGCAATTCGTGTGTGTTCATTAAAAAAAGCCAGTTAAAATAAGCAGGTGATTTTGTTTTAATAATATCTGTCCTGCCAGCAATAAGACAGTCTCAGTTGCAAATAAATATATCAACAAACAGATTTTCTTTAAAGCACATGGGGTCTCATATCATTCCCAAATTAGCCAATTAGCATGATGCTATTGGAAGAGCTAATTAAAAAGTTCATTTAGACTAAGAAATGTTTCCTGAGAGTAATCTGGAGCTTATAGCTCTTATTTCACCTGTAATTACTCTGCCTGATTTTCTACTATGTATATAGAGGTGAACGCACCTTCACCGGAGCAGAGGAAAAGCCTTTGTCATTCTCTTGGAATGATTTATATATATTAATACCTTGAACTGATCAACATACACTTATCTCTTTAAAAAGGCACTGCCCGTACCTAGTCTCTCAGTTGTTAGGTGATGGTTAGCTAGTAATTTAGACTGAGTGCAAATTCTATCTTTGTTCAAAGATACAGCCTGTAGTTTGTCCTGTTGAAATATTTTCCTGATTAGAATCTTTGGTCAGTAGAAAATTCATCAACTCCTGCAGCAAATATGCTTATCTGAATTACTGAGATTTACAGATATACTAGTACATCCATTATTGAAAAAGAACAATAAAAATTGAAAAACAAAAATTTTGCTAGGAGGAAGTGTGAATTGGGGAGAATAGGGGATGAATAAATTTATATTTGATATCCTCTAAGCTAGTGTGCTCCTATTTAAAACAGTATTGGAAGTTCTGGCCACGCCAATCAGGCAAGAAAAAGAAAAAAAAAGGCACTCAAATAGGAAGAGAGAAAGTCAAATTATCTCTGCTTCCAGATGACATGATTGTATATTTAGAAAACCCCATCGTCTCGGCCCAAAAACTCTTTAAGCTGTTAAGCAAATTCGGCAAAGTCTCAGGATTCAAAATCAATGTGCAAAAATCACAAGCCTTCATATGCACCACTAATAGATAAACAGAGAGCCAAATCATGAGTAAACTCTTAGTCAAAATTGCTACAGAGAGAATAAAATACCTAGGAATACAACTTACAAGGGATGTGAAGGACCTCTTCAAGGAGAACTACAAACCACTGCTCAAGGAAATAAGAGAGGACACAAACAAATGGAAAAACATTCCATGTTCATGAATAGGAAGAATCAATATTGTGAAAATGGCCATACTGTCCAAGTAATTTATAGATTCTATGCTATTCCTATCAAACCACCACTGACTTTATTCACAGAATTAGAAAAAACTACTTTAAATTTCATATGAAACCAAATAGAGCCCATATAGCCAAGACAATCCTATGCAAAAAGAACAAAGCTAAAGGCATCATGCTACCTGACCTCAAACTATACTACAAAGCTGCAATAACCAAAACAAACTGTTCTGTTCCATTAGTCTGTTCCATTGGGTCCAGTACCAAAATAAATATATAGACCAATGAAACAGAACAGAGGTCTCAGAAATAACACCACATGTCTACAACCACCTGATCTTTGATAAACCTGACAAAAAAAATCAATGGGGAAAGGATTTTCTATTTAATAAATGGTGTTGGGAAAACTGGCTAGCTATATGCAGAAAACTGAAACTGAACTCCTTCCTTACACCTTATACAAAAATTAACTCAAGATGGATTAAAGTTTTAACGTAAGACCTAAAACCATAAAAACTCTAAAAGAAAACCTAGGCAATACCATTCAGGACATAGGCATGGGCAAAGACTTCATGATGAAAACATCAAGAGCAATTGCAACAAAAGCGAAAATTGACAAATGGGATCTAATTAAACTAAAGAGATTCTACACAGCAAAAGAAACTATCATTACAGTGAACAAGCAACCTACAGAATGGGAGAAAATTTTTGCAATCTATTTATCTGACAGAGGGCTAATATCCAGAACTTAATATAAGGAACTTAAACAAATTTACAAGAAAAAAAGCAAACAACCCCATCAAAACATGGATGAAGGATATGAACAGATCCCTCTCAAAAGAAGGCATTTATGTGGCCAACAAACATATGAAAAAAAAGGTCATCATCATTGGTCATTAAAGAAATGCAAATCAAAACCACAATGATATACCATCTCACACTAGTTAAAATGGTGATCATTAAAAAGTCAGGAAACAACAGATGCTGGAGAGGATGTGGAGAAATAGGAATGCTTTTACACTGTTGGTGGGAGTGTAAATTAGTTCAATCATTGTGGAAGACAGTGTGGCAATTCCCCAAGTATTTAGAACCGGAAATACCATTTGATCCAGCAATCCCATTACTGGGTATATACTCAAAGGATTATAAATAATTCTACTATAAAGACACATGCACATGTATGTTTATTGTGGCACTATTCACAATAGCAAAGACTTGGAACCAACCCAAATGCCCACCATTGATAGACTGGATAAAGAAAATGTGGCACATATGTGCCATGGAATACTATGGAGACATAAAGGAGAATGAGTGTATGCCCTTTGCAGGAACACGGATGAACCTGGAAACCATCATTCTCAGCAAACTAACACAGGAACAGAAAACCAAACACTGTATGTTCTCACTCAGAAGTGGGAGTTGAACAATGAGAACATATGGGCACAGGGAGGGACCCATCACATACTGGGGCCTGTCAGGGGGTGGGAGACTAGGGGAGGGATAGCATTAGGAGAAATACATAACGTAGATGATGGTTTGATGGGTGCAGAAAACCATCATGGCACATGTATACCTATGTAACAAAACTGCATGTTCTGCACATGTATCCCAGAACCTAAAGTATAATAAAAAAAGAAGAAAACCAGTAGAAAAACAGGAATATCATAGGATATACAAAAAATGAAAATAAAAATCCATTCATCTGTTGTTGGACACCTAAGTTGATTCCATATCTTGGCCTTTTCTTTATTTATTAAGGCAATCATCTAGTTTTTGTCTTTAGTTCTCTTTATTTGATGAATCACATTTAATGCTTTTTTAATGTTAAACCATCCTTGCATCCCAGGGATGAAGCCTAGCTAATCATCGTGGATTAGCTTTTTGATGTGCTGCTGGATTTGGTTTGCCAGTATTTCGTTGAGGATTTTTGCATTCATGTTTATCATGGATATTGGCTTGACTTTTTCCTTTTTTTGTTGTTTTTCTGCCAGGTTTTGGTATCAAGATAATGCTGGCCTCACAGAATGAGTTGGAGAGAAATCCTTCCACTTCAATTTTTGGAATCGTTTCTGTAGGGATGGTACTAGGTCTTCCTTGTACATTTGGCAGAATTTGACTGTGAATCAGGTGCTGGGCATTTTTTTCTTTTTTGGTTGGTAGGCTATTTATTATTACTGATTCAATTTCGGAGCTCATTATTGGTCTGTTCAGGGAGTCTGTTTCTCCCTGGCTCAGACTTGGGAGAATATATGTGTCCAGGAATTCATCCATTTCTAGTTTATATTTGTGGGGTTGCTCATAGTAATTTCTGATGGTTGTTTTTATTTCTGTAGGGTCAGTCGTAACATTCTCATCATTATTTCCATTTGTGTTTATTTGGCTCTTTTCTCTTTTTTTCTTTAAAATTTTTTTTATTATATAACATTTAAAAAAACATTTTCATAGAATTCATTTTCACATTAGAGATTCCCATAGTGTGAAAATAACAATTTATTACTTTTAGTTTTATATTTGTGGACAGATTGTTTTAGAACAAGTAGAACACATTTGAGAATTAAGTCTCAGTTTATAATTTATAATATTTTGATACATCTACAAGGGGAACGTTGCCACTAAATGGAATTTCTCTATATTCAGAAGCACTTCAAGCTTTTCTTCCTAGGATTTAGAAATTTATAATGTGAGATATCAGCATTTCCTAAATTTAAAATTTCCCTAGTATATGTAGCCATCAGCAGGTGGTATCTACTGAATAGAGAGGGAAGTTTTTGAAAATTAAACACTGTCTAATTCTCTGCAAAGTTTTTATTTATGAATTAACAGTATTTCCATTTGTCCATTATTCCCAGGGCAAATATGAAAGTTTAATTATGTATTAATAGTAATAAAACTGGATTCTCTTTAAGAGATTGATAAATTAAAAGGCAAATGCTCATATATCATGTATAGTTGTACTATGAGTCTCATGAAAAGTGGGGAGGCAACCCCATTAACTCACCAGAATACAGAACTCAGTCTCACAACTTCTTAGACATAATTCCTCTCAAATCTTTTCCTCAAAGGTTAAATTCTGAAAATAATCTTGTGATTAAGAGAAGAAGACTGTCTACCAATGGACTTATCTGTTACTTCTTCCTTATTGTGAGTTGAATGGCATGACAAAGCAGAAGCAAAGAGGCATACGTCGATTCTTCAAAGTATGAAGTCAAAGCACTGACCAAAGGTCAGTGCTTCCTACCATCACTGGTCATTAGAGAAATGCAATCAAAACCACCTTGAGATACCATCTCATGCCAGTTACAATGGTGATCATTAAAAAATCAGGAGACAACAGATGCTGGAGAGGATGTGGAGAAATAAGAACACTTTTACACTGTTGGTGGGAATGTAAGTTAGTTCAATCATTGTGAAAGACAGTGTGGCAATTCCTCAAGGATCTCGAACTAGAAATACCATTTGACCCAGCAATCCCATTACTGGGTATATACCCAAAGGATTATAAAACTTTCAACTATAAAGACACATGCACACGTATGTTTTTTGCAGCACCGTTGACAATAGCAAAGACTTGGAACCAACCCAAATGCCCATCAAAGATAGACTGGATAAAGAAAATGTGACACATATACACAATGGAATACTATGCAGCCATAGTAAAGGATGAGTTCATGTCTTTTGCAGGGACAAGGATGAAGCTGGAAACCATCATTTTTAGCAAACTGACACAAGAACAGAAAACCAAAAACTGAATGTTGTCATTCATAAGTGGGTGTTGAACAATGAGAACACATGGACACAGGGAGGGGAACATCACACACTGGGACCTGTCTGGAGGTGGGGGTGTTAGGGGAGGGATAGCAGGGGGTGGGGAGATTGGGGAGGGCTAACATTAGGAGAAATATCTAATGTAGATGACAGGGGAATGGATGCAGCAAACCACCATGGTATGTGTATACCTATGTAACAAACCTGCACGTTCTACACATGTACTCCAGAACTTAAAGTAGAATAATAAGAAAAGAAAACAAATGAACAAAACCCCCAAAAAGTCAGAGCTTCCACAGCATTACAACAGCTTTGCAGATGTCCACATCATGATAGCTGAAATAGCAAAGCCCAGCAAAAGTTAAAGCTGCAAGTGCCAAAAGCCCTGCCTTGGCAGCTTTCTGTGAGGCATCCCCATGAACACAGTAACAACTTGTCCAAAGCCCCAGTGACCATGAAGAGTGAGGGTTCCAGCCAGGGAGCAGTCCATTGCAGAGCAAGGATTCAAATAAGCAGCAAGAAGCAGACCCAGAAGCAAAACACTGACAACCCTCTCACTAGTCCAGTGGAGAGATGGAGCTTTGGAACCAGAATGTGGCTCAGTGACAAGTGAGTGTGCTGCACTCCACACCATTCTTGGGTAGTTCAGTCCTGAAGAAATGCTGAGATCTGAGCAAGTCTGACTACTGGGGTTCACAGCAACAAAGCCAGGCCTCCTTGGGCACTGTAAAGGGCACTCAGCCTCCTGAGAACTGTCCTCTTGTTTCTGAGGGCTCAAGATCATCCACCAGCCCACTCTCTTTTTTTCTTAATTAATCTGGCTAATGGCCTGTTTTATTAACTTTTTCAAAAAAACAACTCCTGGGTTTATTGGTCTTTTGAATAGTTTTTTTGTGTGTCTCAGTTTCCCTCAGTTCTGCTCTAAGTTTTGTTGTTTTTTGTTTTATGCTAGCTTTGGGTTTGATTTGTTTTTGATTCTCTAATTCTTTCAATTGTTAACTTAGATTGTTAATTTGAGATATTTCTAACTTTTTGATGTGGGCATTTTAGTGCTATGAGTTTCCCTCTTAACACTGGCTTAGCTGTGCCCTAGAGATTCTGGTATATTGTATGTTGTTCTCATTATTTTCATAGAACATCTTGATTTCTGTCTTAATTTCATTATCTAACCAAATGTCATTCAGGGGCATGTTGTTTAATTTCCATGTAATTGTATGGGTGTGAGCGATTTTAATTGTGTTGACTTCTATTTTTATTGTGCTATGATCTGAGAGTGTGTTTGGTATGATTTTGGTTCTTCCATATTTGTTCAAGGTCATTTTATGCCTAATTATATGGCCAATTTTGGAGCGTTATGTGGCAATGAGAGAAATATATATCTTGTTGTTTTTGGTGGAGACTTCTCTAGAGGTCTATCAGATCCATTTGGTCCAATTCTGAGTTTAGGTCCTGAATATCTGTTAATTTTCTGCCTTGATGATCTGTCTAATATTGTCAGTGGAGTAGTGAAGTCTTCTACTATTATTATGTGGGAATCTATGTCCCTTTGTAGAACTTTCTTTATGAACCTTGGTGCTCCTGTGTTGGATGCACATATATTTAGAATAGATGATCGTCTTCCTCCTCCTCCTCCTCCTCCTTCTTCCTTTTCCTCTTCCTCCTTCTTCTTCCTTTTCCTCTTCCTCCTCTTCTTCCTCTTCTCCTTTCCTTCTCCTTCTTCTTCTTTTGAGACAGAGTCTTGCTCTGTCACCAGGCTGGAGTGCAGAGGCATGATCTTGGCTCACTGCAACCTCTGCCTCCCAGGTTTGAGCCATTCTCCTGCCTCAGCCTCAGCCTCCTGAGTAGCTGGGATTACAGGCACACACCACAACACCTAGCTAATTTTTGAATTTTTAGTAGAGATGAGGTTTCACCATGTTGGTCAGGATGGTTTTGATCTCTTGACCTTGTGATCTGCCTGCCTCAGCCTCCCAAAGTGCTGGGATTACAGGCATGAGCCACTGTGCCTGGCCAGGTCTTCTTTTTGAATTGAACTCTTTGCCATTATGTGATGCCTTCCCTTGTCTTTTTTATTTTTTATTTTTTTTAACTTTGTTGGTTTGAAACCTGTTTTTGAGTGAAATTAGGATTGCAACACCTGCTTTTTTCTGTTTTCTATTTGCTTAGTAGATTTTATTCCATCTTTTTATTTTGAGTCTATGTGAGATGGATTGCTTGAAGACAGTATATCCCTGGGTCTTGGTTTTTTATCCAGATTGCTACTCTGTGCCTGTTAAGTGGCATTTAGCTCATTTACATTTAAGGTTAGTATTTGTATTTGTGGATTTGATCCTGTCATTTTGCTGTTAGCTGGTTATTAGGTTGCCTTTGTGCGGTTGCTTTACAGTAACACTGGTCTATATGTTTACATGTGTGTTTGTATCATTAATAGCAGGTAGTGGTCTTTCTTTTCATATTTATTGCTCCTTTTAAGATCTCTTATAAGGCAGGTCTGCTGGTAATGAAGTCCTTCAACATTTGCTTTTCTGAAAAAGATCTTACTTCTCCTTCACTTAGGAAGCTTAGTTTGGATGGATATTAAATTTTTGATTGAAATTTTTTTTCTTTAAGAATGTTGAATATAATCCCCCAATCTCTTCTGGCTTGCAGGCTTTCAGCTGAGTGGTCGGCTCTTAGCCTGATAGGAATTCCTTTGTAGGTGACCTACCCTTTCACTCTAGCTGCCTTTAACATTCTTTCTTTCATTTTGGCCTGCCTTGGAAAACCTGATGATTATGTGTCTTGGGGTTGACCTTCTTATGTAGAATCTTGCAAGAGTTTGCTGTATTTTCTGAATTTGACTTTTGGCCCCTCTAGCAATGTTGGGGAACTTTTCATGGACTATATCCTGAAATATATTTTCCAAGTTGTTTGTTTTCTCCTTCTCCCTTTCAGGGATGCCAATGATTCATAGATTTGACCTCTTTACATAGTTCCATAGTTCTCAGAAGTTTTGTTCATTCCTTTTTATTTCTTTTATTTAGTTTGGTCTGACTGCCTTATTTCAGAGAACCAGTCTCAAGTTCTGATATTTTTTCTTCAGTTTGGTTTGTTCTGCTGTTATTACTCAATTGCACTGTGAAATTCTTGTATTGTGTTATTCAGCTCTGTCGGCTCATTAGGTTCTCTTTTGTACCAACTATTTCATCCTTCAGCTCCTATATCACTTTATTGTGATTCATATTTTTCTTGGATTGGGTTTTGCCCTCCTCTTGAATCTCAGTGATCTTTGTCTCTATCCACAGTCTCAATTCTTTTTCTGTCATTCCAGCCAGTTTAGTCTGGTTAAGAATTCTTGTTAGAGAATTGGTGTAGTTATTTGGAGGACATATGACCTTTTGGCCATTTGAGTTACCAGAGTTCTTCTGTTGGTTCTTTCTCATCTATGTCTATGGGTGTTCCTTTAACTGCAGTGTAGATTTAGTACAGTCAATAGACTTCTTTTCCGGATGTTTTAACTGGGCTAAAACTTGGCATAGAGTTTTATTTGGAGCTGACTTCTTGTCTCTGGTTGTAGATGAGGATATGTTAGTGAGGTATTTTTGGTGTTGAAGCTTTGGGTTGTGATCCAGCAGGTAACACTTAAGCTATTGGCCAATGGGTAGGCTCTTGTTTGGTTGTGTGGCTTCCATATGTTTCCTCATAGTTGCAGTTATGTTCCTTCTCAGTGCTCTGAAAGTGTGGCTTCCTCTCCCCCTTGAGTGCTGGCTGTAGTTCATGACTTGGTACTCTTGGGCTGTCCACTGCAGCTCTGGGGTTATCTCAGTGTTTATGTTCTTTCCCTAGCTTAGCGGCAGCACAGAAAGAGGTCTTAGTAGTGGTTGTGGCTGAGGGTTGTTTGCTTGACTCTTGGGGGCTCCATCCCAGAGAGATGCAAGTTAGTAATCACTCAGTGCTGTTGGCCCAAGATGAAGAGTTTCTACTGTGGACCCAAGCCAGGGGTTACCTATCTGGTGATAAGCCATGGGGTGTGTGTGGGACCAACGTGAGATGGACTGGCCTCCTCTCCTTGAGCTGACTGCAGCTTGTTGGAGGTGTAGATAGGGCACTTAGGATAGTTGTTCCTTTGTTTGTTCAAGAGTGTGAAGAGCAGTTCTACTGCAGAGGCAGTGGCAGAGAGGCTTCCAATTGTTCCTGGAGGCTCTGTCCAGAAAGTTGCTGAGTTGGAATTGGCATAGTAGCTCTGGTGGTGGGTGGCTGGAGGCCCAGGCCTGGAGGCCCTGCCCAGTGAGAAGACATGGGAACAGCCACCCATGTAACAGTCTTGCCAATTTTCATAGGGCTGCTGTGGTATGCTTGGGGACCACTCCAGTCCCTAGTTACCTTGGATTTTTCAGAACCTGGTGGTGTCAACAGTGAAGGCTGCAAAACAGTACAAATGCCAGCCTATCCCTTTCTCTGGGAGTTTTGGAGGTATAGACCTGCTGCTGGCCCCGCTGCTGGCTTCCAGAATTTTTGCTGGAAGAATTTGACATAGAGCTAGGCTAACAGTGATTGTGAGACTCCATTTACTTTTAATACACATTGTAATTCCAAAGCTGCTAAAGTATGAAGAAACTTGCATCATTGACATGATAAAGTATGATAGTCAGGAAGGTGACATAGTGATACTTGGATTCAGATTGAGATCTGAAAGATGCTGGCCGTACCTTAGTGAAAAGAACATTCCAGCCAAAGGCAGAAACACATGCAAAGGGCCTGAAAAGGGGGAAACACAAAGTATAGGGGACTGAAGGGCACTGGCATAGCTGGAACATAGATGGAGGGAGTGTGGTAGTGGGTGAAATTGAAGAGGTAGACCAAGGTGAGCCCTCACATGTTCTAGGTCATGTGAAATAGTTTTGTCCAGATTCTAACAGAAATAGGTAGCCTCATATGTTTGAGGATGGGGAAGAAGTTTGAGAGAACCACGTTTGAGTTTAGAAACAATGATTTTGGGTAAAGTAAAGAAAAGAGATTGAAGGTGAATGGAGGTTTAGTGTGTGATGCTTACATTTAACCCTTACTGAAGACTTTCTTCTTTGCAATAAGGATATCCCAGAAAGACTGAGGTCCACTTTGGACTTGACTATCTGAAAAGGAATGGTCATCGCATATTGAAGGTCCAGAGTGTCAATGTGCCAGGAGGTCACTGGTAGATCTTAAAGGTAGAATTTTGGCATTTTTGTAGTATATTTTATAAGACATTACTTGACACATTTTTCCTCCTTAAGTGAGCAGCTAAAAAGCCATGTTTTTGAACGACATTTTTATAGCACAGATGAAAATGCTTTCTTTAAATTCCTACCTGTCTTATTTTAAAATAAAAACCTACTGAAATTCAGTGACTAGGTCTGGTTTTACAGTAAGAGAAAGGTAGGGTGCTCTCTCAGTGACTGAATTTTCTATGGTTGATCTTTTTGCAGATGCCCCATATCTGGCTTTTAAAATTTCTCAGGAGTATTTTATTTTTAAATTCTAAATATAGTGCCAAAAAGAGTGACTTACAAATGGACCTAAAAGACATTTATAGAATATTTCATCCAACAGCTGCAGAATACACATTCTTTTCATCAGCACATGGAACATTCTCCAGGATAGACTATATGTTAGGCCAAAAAAATAGGTCTCAACAAGTTAAAAAGTGTCAAAATTATATCAAGCATCTTTTCTGATCACAATAGAATAGAACTAGAAGTCAATAACAAAATAAACTTTGGAAACTACACAAATACATGAAAATTAACCAATATGCTGCTGAACAACAAATGGGTCAATAAATAAATTAAGTAGAAAATTTAGACATGTCTTGAAGCAAATGAAAATGGAGCACAACATACCATGACCTAAGTGATACAGCAAAAGTGGTACTAAGAGGGAAGAAGTTTATAGCAACAAATGCTTACATAAAGAAAAGCAGACTTGAAATAAACAACCTAACAATGTACAAGAAAATAAAAAAGCAAGAACAAACCAAACCCCAAATTAGTAGGAATAATAAATATCAGAGCAGAAGTAAATGAGATTGAGATAAAATGTACAAAAGTTTAAGAAAATAAAAATTGTTTTTGAAAAGATAAAATTGGCAAACCTTTAGCTAGACTGAGAAAATAAGAGAGATCAAATAAAGAAATCAGAAATGAAAAAGGAAACATTACAACTGATAATCACAAAAATACAAAGGATCATTAGAGACTATTATGAACAACTACATGCCAAAAAGTTGAAAACCTAGAAGAAATGGATAAATTCCTGGAAACATACAGCCTACCAAGATCAAACCATAGAAAACCTGAGCAGACCAATATTGAGAAATGAGATCAGAGCAGTAATAAAAAGTCTCCCAATAAAGAAAAGCTCAGGACCTAATGAAGTCACTGCTGAATTCTATCAAACATTTGAAGAAGAACTACTACTAATTCTCCTCAAACGATTTACAAGATTGAAGAAGAGATAACACTTCCAAATTTATTATATGAAGCCAATATTACCCTAATACCAAAACCAAAGACACCACAAAAAAAGGAAACTCTAGGCCAATATATCTGATGAATATTGATGCAAATATCCTCATCAGAATACTAGCAAACCAAATTAAATAACAAACTAAAAAGATCATTCACCATGATCAAGTGGGATTCATCCTCAGGATGCAAAAGTAATTCAACATATTCAAATTAATATATATGATATAACACATGAACAGAATCAATGATTAAAGTCAGATGATCAATGATCATTTCAGTAGATGCAGAAAAATTATTCAATAAAATTCAACATCCTCTCATGATAAAAAACCCTCAACAAATTGGGTATATAAGGAACATACCTCAATACTACAAAGGTCATATGTGACAAACCCATAGCTAACATCATACTGAATGGGGAAAAGTCGAAAGCTCGTTTTAGAACTGAAACAAGACAAGGACGCCCCCTGTCACCACTCTTTTTCAACATAGTACTGGAAGTCTTAGCCAGAGCAATCAGATAAAAGAAAGAAACAAAAGTATTCAAATTGGAAAGGAAGAAGTCAAGTTATCCTTGTTTGCAGATAACATGATCTTATATTTCAAAAAACCGAAAGACTCCACCAAAACACTTTTAGAACTGATAAATGAATTAGTAAAGTTGCAGGATACAAAATCAACACACAAAATCAGCAGTGTTTCTACATCCTTAGAGCAATTGATGTGAAAGAGATATCAAGAAAGCAATCCCATTTGCTACAGCTACAAAAAATACAACATGGGAGTATATTTAATCAAAGAAGTAAAAGATGTCTTCAAGGAAAACTATAAAATACTGATGAAAGAAATTGAAAAAGACACAAAAATGAAAAAAAAAATCTGTTGGAACAATTAATGTCATTAAAATATCTATACTACCCCAAGTGATCTATAGACTCGAAATGATTCCTATCAAACTACCAATGTCATTCTTCACAGAAATTGGAAGAGCAATCCTAAAATTCGTGTGAACTCACAAAAGACTCCAAATAGCCAAAGCAATATTAAGCAAAGAGAACAAAGCTTGAGGCATCACACTACAAGATTTCAAGTTACACTACAAAACATTGTAACGGAAACAGCATGGTACTAGCATAAAAACAGACATATAGACCGTTGAACAGGATAGAAAACCCAAAAATAAATCCATGTATTTACAGCCAACTTATTTTTGACAAAGGTGCCAAGAATGTACATTGGGGAAAAGACAGTGTCTTTAATGAATCTAGGACATTTTTTTTAATGAATGCTGGGAAAACGGGATACCCATATGCAGAATAATGAAACTAGATCTCCATCTTTCAGCATATACAAAAATCAACTCAAAATGGATTAAAGACCTGAAACTATGAAGGTTCTGAAACTATGAAACCATTGAAAGAAAACACTGGGGAAATGCTGCAGGACATTTGTCTGAGCAAGGACGTTTTTTGCATAAGATCTCAAAAGCATATATAAGAATAACAAAAGCAGACAAATAGGATTATAACAAGCTAGAAAAACTTCTGCACAGCAAAGGAAACAATTAGCAAAGTGAAGAGAAAACAGACCAAATGGGATAAAATATTTACAAACTATCTATCTGACAAAAGACTAACAACCAGAGTATATAAGGAAGTCAAATAACTCAGTAGCAAAAACAAAAATATAATGGAATATTATTCAGCCATAAAAAGAATGAAATCCTAGGCCGGGCGCGGTGGCTCAAGCCTGTAATCCCAGCACTTTGGGAGGCCAAGGCGGGTGGATCACAAGGTCAAGAGATCGAGACCATCCTGGTCAACATGGTGAAACCCCGTCTCTACTAAAAATACAAAACATTAGCTGGGCATGGTGGCGCGTGCCTGTAATCCCAGCTA